>NW_020838018.1:8002072-8278252 GCF_003676395.1 Aethalodelphis obliquidens
TTCCTTCCTTCCTTCCTCCCTCCCTCCCTCCCTCCCTTCCTCCCTCTCTCTCTCCCTCTCTCCCTCTCTCCCTCCCTTCCTTTCTGTTAGATTTCATACATACATGAAATCATACAGTATTTGTCTTTCTCTGTCTGCCTTATTTCACTTAACATAAATGCTCTTGAGGTCCATTCGTGTTGTCACAAATGGCGGGATTTCCTTCTTTTCTTTATAGCTGAATGATATTGCAGTGTGTGTGTGTGTGTGTGTGTGTGTGTGTGTGTGTGTGTGTGTGTGTGTACTTATATATACGTTTCCTTTTTCCATTCATCTCTTCATGGACACTTATGATGCTTCTAGGTCTTGGCTTTTGTAAATAATGCAGCAAATATGGTAGTGTATATATCTTTTTGAGTTAGTGTTTTTATTTCCTTCAGGTAAATTCCCAGAAGTGGAATTGCTGAATCATATGGTAGTTCTGTTTTTAGTTTTTTGAGGACCCTCCATTCTGTTTTTCATAGTGGCTGCACCAATTTACATTCCCACCAAAGCGTATAAGGGTTCCCTTTTCTGCACATCCTCACCAACACTTGTTTCTTGTATTGTTGATAATAGCCGTTCTAACAGGTGTGAGGTGATCTCGTGGTTTTGATTTGCATTTCCTTGATGATTAGTGATGTTGAGCACGTTTTCATGTACCTGTTGGCCATTTGTATGTCTTCTTTGGAAGAATATCTGTTCAGATTCTTTGCCCATTCTTTAATCAGATTGTTTGCTTTTTTTTTTGCTATTGAGTTATGTGAGTTTTTTATATATTTTGGATATTAACCCCTTATCAGATATGTGATTTGCAAATACTTTCTCCCATTTTGTAGGTTGTCTTTTCATTTTGTTGATGGTTTCCTTTGCTGTGCAGAAGCTTTTGGGTTTGTTTTTTTTTTTAAGAGAAATGGGTGGGTTTTTTTCAAAATTAATTAATTAATTTTTGGCTGCATTGGGTCTTTGTTGCTGCGTGTGGGCTTTCTCTAGTTGTGGTGAGCGGGGGCTACTCTTCCTTGTGGTGCGCGGGCTTCTCATTGCAGTGGCTTCTCTTGTTGTGGAGCATGGGCTCTAGGTGTACAGGCTTCAGTAGTTGTGGCTCGTGGGCTCTAGAGCACAGGCTCAGTAGTTGTGGCGCACGGGCTTATTTGTTCCGCGGCATGTGGGATCTTCCCGGACCACGGATTGAACCCGTGTCCCCTGCATTGGCAGGCAGATTCTTAACCACTGCACCACCAGGGAAGTCCCAATCTTTTTGGTTTGGTGTAGTCCTACTTGTTAATTTTGCCTTTGTTGCCTTTGCTTTTGGTGTCAATGGATGTCACTTCTGAAGTGAGATTATAAACAGACTATGGTGTCTGTCTTGGGTGCTCTCTCTTGCTGTCTCAGGTCACTCACCCTGGGGAAGCCAGCTGCCAGGTTGTGGAGCACCCCAATGAAGTGAGCTTAGAACCAGATCCTCCTTCAGTTGAGGCTTGAGATGTCTGCAGCCCTGGTTGACACCTTGCTTGCAGCCTTGTGCAAGATGCTGAACCAGAGGCACCCAATTAAGCCACACTCAAATTACTGACCCAGTGAAACTGTGAAGTAATTAATATGTGTGATATATATATATTTTTAATATTGACATATGTCGTGAATTTTTAAATTTATTTATGTATTTATGGCTGTGTTGGATCTTCGTTTCTGTGCGAGGGCTTTCTCTAGTTGTGGCAAGCGGGGGCCACTCTTCATCGCGGTGCGCGGGCCTCTCACTGTCGCGCCCTCTCTTGTTGCAGAGCACAGGCTCCAGACGCACAGGCTCAGTAGTTGTGGCTCATGGGCCCAGTTGCTCCGCGGCATGTGGGATCTTCCCAGACCAGGGCTCAAACCCGTGTCCCCTGCATTGGCAGGCAGATTCGCAACCACTGCGCCACCAGGGAAGCCCTATGTGTGATATTTTTTAACAGCTTTATTAAGACATGATTCACACACCATTCAATTCACCCATTTTAACTGTGGCTTAATATATTCACATAGCTGTACATTCATCTGAACAGTCAATTTTAGAACATTTTCATGGCCTCAAAAAGAAATCCTGGGGCTTCCCTAGTGGCACAGTGGTTAAGAATCCGCCTGCCAATGCAGGGGACCCGGGTTCGAGCCCTGGTCCAGGAAGATCCCACATGCCGCGGAGCAACTAAGCCTGTGCACCGCAACTACTGAAACCCACACGCCTAGAGCTCTTGCTCCACAGCAAGAGAAGCCACTGCAATGAGAAGCCCACACACCACAACAAAGAGTAGACCCCGCTCACCACAACTAGAGAAAAGCCTGTGCACAGCAACAAAGACCCAATGCAGCCAAAAATAAGTAAAATAAATAAATTTATTAAAAAAATAGAAAAAGAAATCCTGCACCCCTTAGCCATCACTTTTTAATTCCCTCATTTTCCCCCAGACATAGGCAACCACTGATATACTTTCTATATCTATAGATTGGCCTATTCTGGACATTTTGTGTAAATAGGATCACATAATATATGTGTAATAATCTTTCACTTAGCAATGTTTTCAGGGTTCATACGTGTTGTGGCCTGTATAGGTACTTCATTCCTTTTCAGTGGCTTAATAATATTGCATTGAATGGTTGTATCTTATTTTGTTTTATACATTCGTTTATAGACAGACATTTGAGTTATTTTCACTTCGGGGGCTATTATGAATAATGCTACTATGAACATTCACGTGCAAGTGTTTCTTGTAGACTTACGTTTTCATCTCTTCTGTAGATACCTACAAGTGGAATTGCTGGATCATGTGTTAGCTTTATGTTTCACCATTTGAGGAACCGCCACACTGTTTTCCAAAGTGGCTGTGCTGTTTTACATTCCCATCAGCAGTGTGTGAGGGTTCCGATTTGTCCATATCCTCACCAACACTTATTATTATCTGTGTTTATGATTCTAATCATCCAAGTGGATGGGAAATGGTGTGGTTTTGATTTGCATTTCCCTGATGATTAATGATGTTGAAAATCTGTTTATGTGCTTATTGGCTATTTGTATATCTTCTTTGAGGAAATGTCTATTCAGATCCTTTGCCTGCTTTTTAAATTGAGTCATTTGCCTTTTTATTACTGAGTTGCAAGATTTCTTTATACATTCAAGATACAAGTCTCTTATCAGATACATGATTTGGAAATTTTTTCTTATTCTGTAGGTTTTCTTCAGTTTCTTGATAATGTCATTTGAAACACAAAAATTTTCAGTCTCATGAAGTCCAGTTTATCTGTTTTTTCTTTTGCTGCTTGTGTTCCTGGTGTCATGTAAAAATCCATTGCAAAATCTGAGGCCATAAAGATTTACCCCTGTGTTTTCTTCTGAGAGTTTTCCAGTTTTAGCTCTTATATTTAGGTCTTTGATTTATTTTGAATAAATTTTTGTATGTGGTATGAGGTAGGGGTCCAACTTCATTCTTTTGCATGTGGATATCCAGTTATTTCAGCACCATTTATTGGAAAGACTGTTCTTTCCTCCACTGAATGTTCTTGGCACCCTTGTTGAAAATCAGTTCAACACATGGGTTTATTTCTGGACTCTCAGTTCTGTTCCATTGGTTTATATGACTGTCTTAATACAGTGCCACACTGTCTTATTACTGTTACTATGTATTAAGTTTTGAAATTGGGAAATACGAGTCTTCCAACCTTGTTCTTTTTCAAGATTGTTTTGACAATTCTGGATCTCTTGCACTGTATATGAATTTTAGAATCAGCTTGTCAAACTCCACCAATATGTCAACTGGAATTCTGATAGGGATCTGTTGAATCGGTAGATTAACTTGAAGAGTATTGCCATCTTAACAAAATTAAGTCTTCTGATCTATGAACAGAAGAGTTTTTCCATTTATTTAGATCTTCTTTAATTTCTTTAAACAGTGTTTTGTAGTTTTCAGAGTATAAGTTTCACATTTATTCCTAAGTACATGTATTTTAGTCTTTTTGAGGATTTTGTAAATTGAATTTTTAAATTTCATTTTTGGATTGTTCATTGCAAGTGTATAGAAATACAGTTGATTTTTGTATATTGATCTTTTATCCTTCGGCCTCTTTTTTTTTTTTTTGTGGTACGCAGGCCTCTCACTGTTGTGGTCTCTCCCGTTGCGGAGCATAGGCTCCGGATGCGCAGGCTCAGCGGCCATGGCTCACGGGCCCAGCCGCTCCGCGGCATGTGGGATCCTCCCAGACTGGGGCTCGAACCCGTGTCCCCTGCATCGGCAGGCGGACACTCAACCACTGCGCCACCAGGGAAGCCCCCTTCAGCCTCTTTGAATTCATTTATTCTAATAGTTTTTTCATGGATACCTTGGAATTTTCTATATAAGAGGTCATGTCATCTGAAAATAGAGATATTTTTACTTCTTCCTTTCCAATATGGATGTCTTTTATTTTTTTCTTGCTGAATTGCCCTGCTGGGACCTGTAGTACAGTGCTGAATAGAAGTGGTGAGAGTGGACATCCTTTTCCTGTTCTGATTTTAGGGCGGAAAAGCATCCAGTCTTTCATTATTAAGTATGATGTTAGTTATGGGTTTTTGAAGATGCCCTTTATCAAGTTGAGGAAGTTCCTTTTTATTCTTAGTTTGATGAGTGTTTTTATCTTGAAAGGCTGTTGGATTTTGTTGACTGCTTTTCCTGTGTCTATAGAGATGACCACTTTAAAAATTCTATCTGATTTTTAAATTGAGTTTTGGATGTTAAATCCACCTTACATTCTTGGGATAAATCCTACTTGGTCATATTGTTTAATTCTTTTCCTATGTTGCTGGATTTGGTTTGCTTGTATTTTGTTGGGAATTTTTGTGTCTGTATTCATAAGAGATATTGGTCTGTAGTTTTCTTGTGATGCCTTTGTCTGGTTTTGATATCTGGGTAATACTGACCTTATAGAAAAAAAAAATGGGAAGTATTCCCTCCCTGTTATATTTTTTTGAAGAGTTGTAAGGGGTGGGTATTCATTGTTCTTTGAATGCTCAGTAGAAATTCAACAGTGAAGCCATCTGGGCTTGGGTTTTTCTTTGTGTTCAGCTTTTCAATTACTAATTCATTGTCTTGTTAGAGGTTTCTTCACATTTTTAATTTATTCTTGGGTCAGTTTTGGTAGTTTATGACTTTCTAGGAATTTATCCATTTCATTTAAAGGGATCTAATTTGTTGGCATACTGCTGTTCAAAGTATTCCCTTATAATCCTTCTTATTTCTGTGAGGCCAGTAGTGATGTCCCCTCTTTCATTCCTGATTTTAGCAATCTGGGTCTCCTTTTTTTCCACAGGTGGTCTAGCTAAAGGTTTGTCAGTGTTGTTCTCTTAAAAACACCAGTGTTTGGTTTTGTTGATGTCCCTGTTTCATTACTTGCCACCCATATTGATTATTTACTTCCTTCTGCTTGCTTTATTTTTAAATGTTTTAAAACTTACTATTACTGGTTCATTATAAAGGGTGCAAACTCAGGAAGAGCCAAATGGAAGAAATGCTTGGAGCAGTGGAGGAGAATAGGGGGTCGGGGGCTTCCATGCTCTCTCCAGGCACACCCACCCTCCCAGCACTTCCATGAATTGAGCAATCAAAAGCTCCCCCAAACCCATCAGTTAGAGGTTTTTATGGAGGTTCTGTTATGTAGGCATTATTGGTTAGATCATTGGTCTTTGGTGACCAAGTTCAATCTGCAGACCCCTCTCCCCTCCCCAGAAATTGAGGGGTGGGGCTGAAAGTTCTCAGTTATGGGGCTGAAAGACTGGGTTATGCCTTAGTCTTTCTGGGGACCATCCCCAATCCTGAAGCTACTCATGGGCTCCCAGCCCCCTGTCATCTCATCTTCTGCTTGTTTCAGGTTTAGTTTGCTCTTCTTTTTCCAGTGTCTCAAGGTAGAAGTTTTGGTTATTTATTTGAGGTATTTTTTCTTTTTAATGTAGGAATTTACAGCTGTAAATTCTCCTGTAAGTATTGCTTTAGATGTATACCGTAAGTTTGATTATGTTGTATTTTCATTTTCATCTAACTCAAAGTATTTTTTAATTTCCCTTGTAATGTCTTGTTTGACCCATTGATTATCTAGGGTAATATGTTGTTTAATTTCCACATACTTGTGTACTTCCCAAATTTCTTCCTGTTATTTATTTCTAATTTCATTCTGTGGTTGTCAGAGGACTTACTTTGTATATTTCTATCCTTTTATTGAGGTTTGTTTTATAATTTAGCATGTGATCTATACTGGAAAATGTCACATGTGCACTTTGGGCATTTTAACTTTAACTCAAAAAAATTTTTTTTCTATTTACCAAGGATAGTGCAAGAGTTAGGATTGTAGTGTGTCTTTATATCAGAAGCAGGGAGATGTTGAGACTTTGACATTAGCAAACCCATGACAAACAAGAGAAAGAAGCACTAAGGTCGTCTAAGGATGTGTGTTTGTGAACTGTATCTCAGGTTCCAACCACAGATAGGAAGGGGCCATGAGATCAGTGACCCAACTATCATTGACCCTGGAATTTGAACTAAATAAACAGTCACCTTCTTTCACAAATTGACAAGGAATGCCTTCATGACATTTGAGAAATTTGCTTTTTTACAAATTGGTTGCTGATCTAATGGACCTCCAACCATAATGTCTCAGGAGTAGGTTGGCTTGTTTTCAAGACTTATCTGGCTATGTCTCTATCCATTCCTTATAGAACACTCCCTCGTACATTTAACAGAGACAAGGAAATCGAGGACAAAACAAAAACAAATGAAAGAAGACTTTATGCATATTGACATGTAATAGCAAAAGCAAAATAAGCAAATGAAGAATAATCAGTTTAATAGCAAAAATATTTTCAAATAGTGTATCTTCAAAACAAAAAGCCTAAAAACCTTGTACAAAGAGCTAGGTCTAATTATATACCAGATAATGCACTTCTAAACTGAAAGGTCAATATTATTAAAGCAACTAGAGCCTAATGAAACTAGTTAGATGTCAGATGGTTGTTGGGATTGACTAACTTGGCAGCAGATCTGAAGGACAGTGGAATTAAGCATAAGGGGCCCAATGAGTGCATCTATTGGTTTGAGACTCCCTGGAGTGTTGCCTGGGAAGAGTTTTCACAGTTATCTTGCTGAGACCTCCAGAATTATCAAAGGATGATGAGACCTCTTAGAGAAAGCTGATTTACTGCTTACTACAGTAAGAGACTGTTGATCTTATATAGAGTACTGTATTTGAGAAGTGTGTAGTTCAGGACTGCAGACTTACAACGGGCCAAGTAGGTCAACATCGTCTGTAAAAGCATTGTTGCTCAGGTGAGACTGTTGATTGATTAGCGCTTGGTGGGATGCTTATTGGATTATCATTCCCTCATTTCCAGAAACAAGGGGATGACACTGGTTGAGTTGGCTTGCAAAAGTGTGTTTTCTGAGGTGAGTTGATGTAGATTAATTAAGCAGGTTTAAAATTGGTTCTTATGACTACTTGTTACCATTACTACAGAACAATCCATCTTTTCTGAAGTTTGTGGGGATTTTTTTTATTCCCAAGAGTGTATGAATATCTATGTTTTCATCCAGTTTTATTGTTTAATTTTTTACATATTAATTTTTAAAAATATTTTAAAAATTTATTTTATTTATTTATTTTTGATTGTGTTGGGTCTTCGTTGCCACATGTGGGCTTTCTCTAGTTGCAGCGGGTGGGGGCTACTCTTCATTGCGGTGTGCGGGCTTCTCATTGTGGTGGCTTCTCTTGTTGTGGAGCATGGGCTCTAGAGCGCAGGCTCAGTAGTTAGTTGCTCCATGGCATGTGGGATCTTCCTGGACCAGGGCTCGAACCCATGTCCCCTGCATTGGCAGGTGGATTTTAACCACTGTGCTACCAGGGCAGCCTCTACATATTAATTTTAAATTCATAAAGAATTTTAATTTTTAAATGAGTAGGAAATTATTCTATTTTTTTCTTTTCTTTTTTTAAAATTGAAGTATAGTTGATTTACAGTATTGTGTTAGTTTCAGGTGTACAGCATAGTGATTCTTCTTTTTTGCAGATTATAGTCCATTATAAGTTATTACAAGATACTAGGTATAATTCCCTGTGCTATACAGTAAATTCTTGTTGCTTATCTATTTTATGTATAGTAGTTTGTATCTGTTAACCTCATACTCCTAATTTGTTCCTCTCCCCCTCTCTCTCCCCTTTGGTACCCGAAAGTTTGTTTTCTATGTCTGTGAGTCTGCTTCTGTTTTGTATATAGATTCATTTGTGTATTTTTTTAGATTTCATATACAAGTGATTTATGTTTCTCTGCCTGACTTACTTCACTAAGTGTAATATTCTCTAGGTACATCCTTATCGCTGCAGATGGCAATATTTCATTCTTTTTTATGGCTGAGTATTTTTCCATTGTGTATATATACTACATCTTCTTAAACCAATCATCTGTTGATG
The DNA here is from genome assembly GCF_003676395.1 of Aethalodelphis obliquidens. Lineage (NCBI taxonomy): Eukaryota > Metazoa > Chordata > Mammalia > Artiodactyla > Delphinidae > Aethalodelphis > Aethalodelphis obliquidens. The sequence continues at coordinate 8,010,548 of NW_020838018.1, forward strand.
GGAATTTGAGTTGTTTCCATGTCTTGGCTGTTGTAAATAGTGCCACTATGAACATTGGGGTACATGTATCTTTTCAAATTAGAGTGTTTGTTTTTTTCTGGATATATACCTAGGATTGGAATTGCTGGATTATATGGTAGTTCCATTTCTAGTTTTTTAAGGAACCTCCATAGTGTTCTCCATAGTGGCTGAACCAATTTACATTCCCACCAACAGTGTAGAAGAGGGTGCGTTTTTCTCCACACTCTCCAGCATTTATTATTTATAGACTTTTTGATAATGGCCATTCTGACCAGAGTGAGGTGATACCTCATTGTAGTTTTGATTTGCATTTCTCTGATAATTAACGATTTTGAACATCTTTTCATGTGTCTGTTGGCCATCTGTATGTCTTCTTCGGAGAAATGTCTGTTTAGCTCTTCTGCCCATTTTTTGATAAGACTGTTTATTTTTTTCATATTGAGCTGTTTGTATATTGGAAATTAATCACTTGGCAGTAGCATTGTTTGCATATGTTTTCTCCCATTCTGTAGGTTGTCTGTAGTGTTGATGGTTTCCTTTGCTGTGCAAAAGCTTTTAGGTTTGATTAGGTCCCATTTCTTTATTTTTGCTTTTATTTATTTATTTATTTTGCCTTGGGAGACTGATCTAAGAAAATATTGCTACAATTTATGTCAAAGTTTCACCTGTCTTCTCTTCTAGGAGTTTTATGGTGTCATGTCTTACATTTAGATCTTTAAGCCATTTTGAGTTTTTTTTTTGTATATGGTGTGGGAAAGTCTAATTTCATTGTTTTCCACGTAGGCCAGTTTTCCCCAACACCATTGTTGAAGAGACTGTCTTTTCTCCATTGTATATTCTTGCTTCCTTTGTCATAGATTAATTGACTCTAGCTGCATGGGGTTATTTCTTGGCTCTCTGATCTATTGATCTATGTTTATTGGTCTACAGTCTGTTTTTGTGCCAGTGTCACTGTGTTTTGATTACTGTAGCTTTGTAGTATAGTTTCATGTCTGGGAGGGTGATACCCCAGCTTGTTGTTTTTCTCAAGATTGCTTTGGCAGTTTGGGATCTTTTGTGGTTCCATATAAATTTTAGGATTATTTGTTCTCGTTCTGTGAAAAATGTTCTGGGTATTTTGATAGGAATTGCATTAAATCTGTAGGTTGCTTTGAGTAGTATGGCCACTTTAACAATATTAATTCTTCTAGTCCAAGAGCATGGGATAGCTTTCCATTTTCTTTGAATCATCTTTAATTTCCTTTATCATTATTTTATAGTTTTCAGAGTGTAAGTCTTTCACCTCCTTGGTTAAGTTTATTCCTAGGTATTTTACCTTTTGTTTGATGTAATTTTAAAAGAGATTGTTTTTTTAGTTTCTGCTTCTGATATTTCATTATTAGTATATGTAATGCAACAGATGTCTGTGTATTGATCTTACACCCTGCTACCTCGCTCACTTCATATATTAGTTCTGATAGTTTTTGTGTGGAGACTTTAGCATTCTGAAAATGGAGTATCATATTGTCTGCAGGTAGAGACAGTTTTACTTCTTCCATTCCAACTTGGATACCTTTTATTTCTTTTTCTTGTCTGATTGCTGTGGCTAGGACTTGCAATACTATGTTGAATGTAAGCAGTGAGAGTGGGCACCCTTGTCTTGTTCCTGAATTTAGTGAAAAGGCTTTCAGCTCAATACCATTGAGTATTACGTTGGCTGTGGGTTTGTTGTAAATGAACTTTATTATGTTGAGATATGTTCCCTCTGTACCACTTTGATGAGCAGTTTTATCATGAATGGATGTTGAATTTTTTTCAAATACTTTTTCTGTGTCTATTGAGATGATCTTGTGGTTTTTGGCTTTCTTTTTTGTTAATGTGGTGTATCCCATTGATTCATTTGCGTATATTGAACCATCCTTCTGTCCCTGGAATGAATCCAGCTTGGTCATAGTGTATGATCCTTTTTATGTATTGTTGGATTTGGTTTGCTAATATTTTGTTGAGGATTTTTGCATCTATATTCATTGAAGGTATTGGCCTGTAATTTTCTTTTTTTGTAGTGTCTTTGTCTGGTTTTGGTATCAGGGTAATGCCTCATAGAATGATTATGGGAGTGTTCCCTCCTCTTCAGTTTTTTGGAGTAGCTTGAGAAGGTTAGGTATAAGTTCTTTATAAGTTGGAAAGAATTCCCCAGTGAAGCAGTCTGGTCCTGGACTTTTGTTTGCAGGGAGTTTTTTAAAATTACAGATTCAATTTCACTTCTAGTGATCAGTCTGTTTAAATTGTCTGTTTCTTATTTTTTATATATATAAATTTATTTGTTTATTAATTTTTGGCTGCCTTGGGTCTTCATTGCTGTACGCAGGCTTTCTCTAGTTGTGGTGAGCGGGGACTACTCTTCGTTGCAGTGTGCAGGCTTCTCCTTGTAGTGGCTTTTCTTGTGGAACATGGGCTCTAGGCATGCGGGCTTCAGTAGTTGTGGCACACAGGCTAGGTAGTTGTGGCTCGTGGGCTCTAGAGCGCAGGCTCAGTAGTTGTGGCGTACAGGCTTAGTTACTCCATGGCATGTGGGGTCTTCCTGGACCAGGGATCGAACCTGTGTCCCCTGCGCTGGCAAGCAGATTCTTATCCACTGTGCCACCAGGGAAGTCCCTCTGTTTTCTTTTAACTCTATTTTATTTATTTCCTCTCAGATCTTTATTATTTTCTTCCTTCTGCTGACTTTGGGCTTTGTTTATTCTTCTTTTTCTAATCCTTTTAGGTGGTAGGTTAGGTTGTTTATTTGAGATTTTTCTTGTTTCTTGAGGAAGACCTGTATCACTATGAACCTCCATCTTAGAACTGCATTTGCTGCATCCCATACATTTTGTAAAGTTACGTTTTCATTTTCATTTGTCTCTATCCATTTTTTAATGATCCTTTTTTTTCTCACTAATTTGAAATGCCACAAGTAATTACTGTGTACTCAATCCTAATCTGTATTTCAGTCTAGTTCTGGCTCCTTTATTATTTCTTTTTTTCATATTTTTTAAGGCACAATTGACACACAATAAACTGCACACATTTAAAGTATACACTTTGATGAGTTTTGACATATTTTTGTATCTATGACACATCATAATGAAGAAAATGAACATATACATTGTCCTCTCAAAATTTACTCATGTTTCTTTGAAACCTCTTCTCACTTTTACTTTTCTTCTGCTCTGTGGGCAGCAAACGCTCATCTTCTCTCTGACACTAGAGATTAGTTTGCATTTTCTAGAATTTTATATAAGTGGAATCATATAGTATGTACTTTTTTTTTTTGCCATGCCACGTGGCTTGTGGGATCTTAGTTCCCTGACCAGGAATTGAACCGAGGCCCTTGGCAGTGACAGCACAGAGTCCTAACCACTGGACTGCCAAGAAAATCCCAGTATGTACTTAGTTGTAGTTGTAGGTATGAAAAGTTTGTTCCTTTTTTATTTCTGAGTAGTATTCTTTTATGTGAATATACTATAGTTATTAAATCTACTCACCTGTTGTTTCCACTTGTTGGCTATTACACATAAAGTTACTGTAAATATTAGGGCACAAGTCTTTCTATGGACACATACTTCTATTTCTCTTAGTTAATACCTGGAAAGTGGAATGGTGGGTCATGTGATAGGTGTACATTTAACTTTCTAAGAAACTGTGTTCCAAAGTAGCTGTACCATTTTACATTCCCACCAGCAGTGTATGAGATTGCAGTTTGTTCTACGTTCTCACCAACACTTGATATATTCAGTCTTTTTAATATTAGAAAATCTGATCAGTATATAGTGGTATCCTGTTGTGGTTTTATTTTGTTTTATTTTGTTTCTTTTTGCGGTGAGAACATTTAAGATCCTGTGTTTGATTTTAATGCTTTCTAAAGGTTTTTAAAAAATTTTTATTTTATATTGGAGTACAGTTGATTAACAATGTTGTGTTAATTTCAGGTGTGCAGCAAAATGATTCAGTTATACATACACATGTATCTATTCTTTTAAAAATTCTTTTCCCATTTAGGTTATTACAGAATATTGTGATTTTAATTTGTATTTCCCTAGTGACTAATGATGTTGAGCATCTTTTCCTGTGCTTATTTGCCTTTCATTTACCAACTTTGATGAAATGTCTGTTCAAAGTTTTCACCTATGTTTTTTGGTGTTATCTTTTGTGTAAGAATTCTTATATGTGAGAAATATAATCCCTTTATCAAGATACATTATTTGCAAAACTTTTCTCTCAGTCTGTGGCTTGTCTTTTCATTTTTATTAATGATGTCTTTTAAGGATAGAACATTTTTATTTTGATGAAGTCTATTATTAGTTTTTTCTTTCATGGATTGTGTTTTTGGTGTCATATCTAAGAAATTGTTGCCTAACTCAAGGTCATAAAGATTTTCTGTGTTTTATTTTAGGAGGCATATTGTTTAGCTGTTACATTTAGGTCTGTGATCCATTTTGAGTTAACTTTTTGGACAGTTTGAGGTAGTGGTCTAAGTTCATTTTGTTGCATATAAATACCCAATTATCATAACACTGTTTCTTAAAAAAGACTTTCCTTTCTTACGATTTACCTATGACACCTTTATCATAAACATGTAGGTTTAGTTCTGCCTTTCTTTCTCATATAATTTAAAGCTATAAACTTCCCTCTGACCACTGCATTAGCTATAACTCATGATTTTTTGATATATTGGTTTTTTTGTTTTCTTTCAGTTTGAGATATTTCCTAATTTCTCTTGTGCGGCCTTCTTTGAATTATTTAGAGGGTGAAGTTTAATTTCTTGATATTTCCTTTTCTCTCTGTGTTTGGTTTCTAGTCTTATTCTGATGTATTTGGAGAACATATTTTGTATTATTTCAGGTGTTTTAATTTTACTGAAACTTGTTTTATGGCCTAGTATAGAATCTGTGCTAGAGAAAGTTCCATTTGTTGTTGAAAAGGATATGCATTCTGCTGTTTTGGGGTCGACTTTTTTATATATGTCAGTTAGGTTCAGTTGGTTTAATAGTGTTGTTCAAGTCTTCCATATCTTTCCTGATTTTCTACTTATGGTATCAGTTACTAAGAGAGGAATATTGAAATCTTGTCAAGTTGTTTAATTCTTCTTTAAATTGTCAGTTTTTCCTTCGGATATTTTCCTTTGGATACACACACACATCTATATTTACATAAATATATATATTTATAATTGCTATATCTTACTGATGTGTTAATCCCTTTATCATTGTGAAATGTGCCTCTTCGTCTCTAGTAATGATTTTGTCTTGAAGTCTATTTTGTCTGACATTAATGTAGCCAATCTAGCTTTTTTATGGTTACTGTTTGGTATATATTTTCTGTTCTTCTATTTTCAACCTGTTTATGTCTTTGAATATAAAATGTGTATCTTGTAGACAGCATATATCTGGATTTTGGGCTTTTCATCCAGTCTGACAATCTCTGCTTTTGGATTGGCCTATTTAATAGTTTTTGTTTGTTTGTTTTGCGGTACGCGGGCCTCTCACTGTTGTGGCCTCTCCCGTTGCGGAGCACAGGCTCCGGACGCGCAGGCTCAGCGGCCATGGCTCACGGGCCCAGCCGCTCCGCGGCATGTGGGATCTTCCCGGACTGGGGCACGAACCCATGGCCCCTGCGTCGGCAGGCAGACTCTCAACCACTGCGCCACCAGGGAAGCACTATTTAATACTTCTTTAAAATTGTATTTATTTATTTATTCATTTATTTATGACTGCCTTGGGTCTTGGTTGCTGCGCATGGGCTCTCTCTAGTTGTGGCGAGCAGGGGCTACTCTTCGATGTGGTGTGTGGGTTTCTCATTGCGGTGGCTTCTCTTGTTGTGGAGCACAGGCTCTAGGTGCGTGGGCTTCAGTAGTCGTGGCTCATGGGCTCTAGAGCGCAGGCTCAGTAGTTGTGGCGCACGGGCTTAGTTGTTCCGTGGCATGTTGGATTTTCCTGGGCCAGGGTTCTTACCCGTGTCCACTGCATTGGCAGGCAGATTCTTAACCACTGTGCCACCAGGAAAGCCCTGATTAATACCTTTATATTAAACATTAGTATTTACATTGTTGGCTGTATGTCTGTCATTTGCTATTTGTTTTCTGTATGTCTCCTGTCTTTTTTCCCCTTCATTCCTTCTTTATTGCCTTCTTCTGTGTTAAATATTTTTTAGTGTACCATTTAAATTCCTCTGTTGATTGTGTGTGTGTGTTTGTTCTAAGGACTTCAGTAGGTATCTTACACGTATCATAGTCTATTTTACATTAATACATAATTCTAGTAAAACATAGAAATTTGGCTCCAATATAGTTCCATATTTCTCCCCTCTTTATGCATACACACACACACACACACACAGTATATATGTTATAAACCCAACAGTACAGTATTTTAGTTATTGCTTTAAACAATCAATATAAACAGTCTTATGATTTTTTTAAGAAATGAAGAAAAAATATATTCATATATAGTCTTTTTATATTTACCTACGTATATATCATTTCCAGTATTCTTCCTTCCTGTGGATCCAGGTTGCCATCTGGTATTGCTTTCTTTTAGTCTGAGGGACTTCCTTTAGTATTTCCTGTAGAGCAGGTCTTCCAGCAATATGTTCTCTTAGTTTTTGTTTACCTGGGAATGATTTTATGTCACCTTCATTTTTTTTAAACAGCTTTATTGAGATTGAACTATATACCATACAGTTCATTCATTTAAAGGATACCATTAATGGCTTTTAGTATATTCATTATGCATCCATCACTACAGTCAATTTTAGAATATTTCCATTATCCCCAGAAGAAACCCTACACCCCTTAGCCATTACCCACCCCTACTCCCTATCAAATTTCCCTCCCCAGTTCTAGGCAACCAATAACCTATTTTCTATATCTATAGATTTACCTGTTCTGGACATTTCATATAGGAATCATACAGTATATGGTCCTTTGTGACTTCATTTTCATCTTTGAAAAACAATTTTGGGAATTCCCTGGAGGTCCAGTGGTTAGGACTCCATGATCTCACTGCTGAGGGCCCAGGTTCGATCCCTAGTCAGGGAACTAAAATCCCGTAAGCCACAAGGCATGGTCAAAAAAAAAAAAAAAAACGGATATAGATTTTTCTGTTAGACATTTTTTTTTCCTGCCCTTTTCTGCCCTTTGAACATGTCATTACACTGCCTTCTGGCCTCCATTGTTTCAGATGAGAAGTAGGTTTATCTGTTTATTTATTTATTTATTTTTGGGTGTGTTGGGTCTTCGTTGCTGTGAGGGGGCTTCTTGTTGCAGTGGCTTCTCTTGCTGCGGAGCATGGGCTCTAGGGGCGCAGGCTTCAGTAGTTGTGGCACGTGGGCTGGGCTCAGTAGTTGTGGCTCACGGACTCTATAGCTCAGGCTCAGTAGTTGTGGCGCATGGGTTTAGTTGCTCCACGGCATGTGGGATATTCCTGGACCAGGGCTCGAGCCCGTGTCCCCTACGTAGGCAGGTGGATTCTTAACCACCGCGCCACCAGGGAAACCCGAGAAGTAGGTTTTTAACCATATTGTTGTTCTCCTGTATATGATGCGTCATTTTTCTCTCGCTGCTATCAATATTTTTCTCTTTGGCTTTGGATTTTGGTCCATGATGTGTCTAGGTGTGGTTCTCATTGTGTTTATCATACTTAAGATTCATTGAGATTATGGATTTATAAGTAACTTCTTTAATCAAATTTGGGAAGTTTTAGGCCACTGTTTCTTTTAATATTTTTCTTTCCTCTCTTGTCCGCCTTCTGGGACTCTCAGTATATTTATGTTGTCACTCTTTATATTGTCTCATAGGATTTTGTGTCATTTGTCTTTAATATCTTTCTCTTCTTTGCATTGAGTACTTTCTATTGATCTATCTTTATGTTGTTGGCTATTTATTCTGCCATTTCAAATCTGCTGGTGAGTTCATCTTATCAATTTTTCTTTTTTTTGTTGTTTTTTTTGGTTTTTGTTTTAGTTTTGTGGTACGCGGGCCTCTCACTGTTGTGGCCTCTCCCGTTGCGGAGCACAGGCTCCGGACGCGCAGGCTCAGCGGCCATGGCTCACGGGCCCAACCGCTTTGCGGCATGTGGGATCTTCCCGGACCAGGGCATGAACCCGTGTCCCCTGCATTGGCAGGTGGACTCTCAACCACTGCGCCACCAGGGAAGCCCCAATTTTTCATTTTGATTGTATTTTCCAACTTCACGGTTTCTTCTTCCCTGCCCCCTCCCTCTCCCCCTCCTCCTCCTTCTCTCCTTTCTCCCCCCTCCTTCCCCTCCTCCTCCTCCTGTTTTTTTTTTTTTTTTTCCAGTTTCTATTTCTCTATTGAGATGTGCCCTATTTGGCAATTTGTCATCATATTTTCCTTTAGTTATTTGAAGATGCTTATAATAGCTGCTTTGAATTCTTTGTGTGCAAAGTCCAACATGTAAACCCTCTTGAATAAGTTTCTGTTGACTGCTTTTTTTCATGATTATTGGCCATGCTTTCCTGTTTCTTTGCACATTTAATAATTTGTAATTGAAAAGTAAACATTTCAGATAACGTATTGTAGCAAATCTGGATCCTGTTTTATTTTTCTGTGTTTTGAAAAATTATGACTTGTTCCTACTTAAACTGTGGACTCTGTATCCTCTGTGGAGTGCTGCTGCTGATGTTTCTGCTCAATTTTTCTATTCTTGTTTTGATATTTTAGCCTAGCTTCCTTGGGATCACACCTTTGTATAGTTTAGAGGCTCAGGCAATAATTTGAGTAGAGGTTGTACCTTATAGGTTGAACCCATAAGGCTTTCATTCTCTGCTGATGAATCTATGTGTGGGTTGAAAAGCTCAATCAAAGTTATGGGTAGTTCTCACATGTGTCTTGGCTTTCACTTTTAGCAAGTCTCTCCTGGCTTTCTCCTGAGCATATGTAAGTTTCCTAGTCAGGCAAAGATGTGTGGTGAGCTTATCTTAAACCTTTCTATTGCCCTCTGATTTCTAGAATCTATTTGTTAAATTTCTATCTACTCTGCTCCTTGTACTTGGGGTACAACCTTGGACTAGCAAAACTTTGGTTTTACCCATTACAATAGGTAGCTGGCTTGCTATCCATTTCCACTCCATCCTCAGGTTGTATTTTCCCACTCTGGCAGGTAAAACTACCCTTTCTCGGTGACTGAAAGGGTGGGATAGAAAAGATGGGGACCGCCCCAGGAAAGGTCATAAATTCCTGCTGTTCTTACCAGAAACTTTAGGTGTTGTTTAAAATTAAAAAAATGCTTCTCAATTTGTTGTCTGCCTTTGGTTGATTTCCAGTGTGTTAAAATGGTTGTTTTTAACAATTTTGTCTAGTTTTATACTTGATTTTTATAGATAGGAATTGCTGACATCTTCATACTGTTGTAATGAGAGGTCCTTTTTTTAATTTCATTTTTTGTTATTGAGGTATAATTAATATGCCATAAAATTAGCCACTTTTAAAATTCACTGGTTTTTAGTATATACACAAATCACTGTATGTAAAAAATGGTGAAAGCTAAATAAGGTTACTATCTTATTCTAGAACATTTTCATCACAACCCACAAAAGAACCCCCTTACTTATTACCCCTTTTTATATTTGAAATGTAAATTTTTTCAGAACTTTCAGATTCAGGTTCCTTTACATTAATTTGCCAGCCATTTTTTGAGCTCTTTCAACTGGACCCAACTCTTTCTTCAGCTTTTAAAAATTTTTCTTTGTTTCCCTTCTGTAAATTATTTTGTATTTATCTTTTATCCCTTGGACTTGTCTTCTGTGTCTGGATATCCTTCATTTTATCATACTCATCTCTATTTCCTCAGAGTGCTAAAACACTTTCTTTCTTTTTTCATGGAAAGGCATTTTATTTTAAATATAGCAGGGTGTACATGTCAATCCCAAACTCCCAATCTATTCCTTCCTCACAACCCTCCACCCTGATAGCCATAAATTTGTTCTCTAAGTCTGTGAGTCTGATTCTGTTTTGTAAATCAGTTCATTTGTATCATTTGTTTTTAGATTCTGCATATAAGCGGTATCTTACATTTGTCTTTCTGTCGGACTTCACTTAAGTATGATAATCTTCAGGTGCATACATGTTTCTATAAATGGCATTATTTCATTCTTTTTAATGGCTGAATAATATTCCATTGTATATATGTACCACATCTTCTTTATCCATTTATCTGTCGATGGACATTTAGGTTGCTTAAAACAACTTTTTAAGACCAATTTTTAATTCATAAATTTGATTTTCTAGGCCAAGATTCGCTGCCTCTGTTACCTTTGCTAAAATTTCTAATGGTTGGCACTCTTGCTTTATTTATTTTTTATAAATTTATTTATTTTGGCTGCGTTGGGTCTTCATTGCTGTGCGTGGGCTTTCTCTAGTTGCGTCGAGCAGGGGCTACTCTTCGTTGCAGTGCACAGGCTTCTCATTGTGGTGGCTTCTCTTGTTGCGGAGCACAAGCTCTAGGCATGCGGACTTCAGTAGTTGTGGCATACAGGCTCAGTAGTTGTGGCTTGTGGGCTGTAGAGCGCAGACTCAGTAGTTGTGGCGCACGGGCTTAGTTGCTCCGCGGCATGTGGGATCTTCCTGGACCAGGGCTCGAACCTGGGTCCCCTGCATTGGCAGGTGGTTTCTTAACCACTGCACCACCAGGGAAGCCGCGCTTTATTTTTCATTAAAGCAATCTCTACTGCTTTCAAATTATTGTCTTTTCATAAATTCAGTAGTCTTTTGAATATCATTAAAAATAAGAATTACTGTTAAAATATTTTTTATTTTATATATGCTTTTTTCTTTTCTAGAATTAGAAAACTTAGTGTTGAGTTTATTTTTCCCTCTTTCCAGTGTTTGTATTTATGTTTTAATTATTATTTTTAATTTATTTTTTGTTTCTTTTTGCTTCATATTTTTTATGTTTAAAAGACTTTAGGGCTTCACTGGTGGTGCAGTGTTTGAGAGTCTGCCTGCTGATGCAGGGGACACGGGTTCGTGCCCCGGTCCGGGAAGATCCCACATGCCGCAGAGCGGCTGGGCCCGTGAGCCATGGCCGCTGAGCCTGCGCGTCCGGAGCCAGTGCTCCACAATGGGAGAGGCCACAACAGTGAGAGGCCCGCGTACTGCAAAAAAAAAAAAAAAAAGACTTTAGTTATGAAAAATTTTAAACATTTTCAAAAATAGAGAGAATAGGATAATAAACCCCCTCATTCCTATTTTATACAATCAATAATTATTAATTCATGAGCAACCTGTTTCATGTGGTCTTCTACCACTTTTTCCCACTAAACTTAATTATTTTGAAGCAAATCCTGGACATCTTATTTCTTTCACAAATATTTCAGTATTTATCTCCTAAATTGACTCTCTCTTTAAAACATAACCATAATGTCATTATTACACCTAAATTTTAAATTTCTTATGATCATTATTATATTGGTCTATCCATAGATTCTTCCTGTACCAGATTCTCTTCATAAATCAAAACCAAAACTGGCAAATGTCAGTTCTTTGAGATCTAAAACAATTTGTTCAAAAGTAGTCCTTTGTTTTAAGAACTTTATGTATTTGTATTTACATGGAAGACTATCTAAACTATATTAAGTTAAAAATCAAGTTGCAAAACACTGTATCTGATATGATTATACACTTCAGGGGGAAATTATTAGTATTCACAAATTTAAGAAAAGCTGAGGAAAAGTGGGTCTCTCACGAATGGATTACAAACCATGTTCAATTTCTGTTTTTTTATAGTAACACTTTTATTTTATAAGCAACATGTAACACTTTTAAAGCAAAACCATAGTAAAGATTAAAGAAAAACAATGATCCCTTAAAAATTGGGCAAAAGATATGCACTGACATTTTACCAAAGAGCTGATTTGTAAGGTAAATAGGTACATGGAAAGGTGTTCAACATCATTAGCCATTAGGGAAATGCAAATTATAACTACAGTGAGATACCAGTATACATCTATTAGAGGAACTAAAATAAAAACTAGTGAAAATACCAAATACTGGTAAGGATGTAGAGAAACTGTCCCTCGCTTACTTGTGTGTGGGAATGTAAAATGGTTCAGCTATGCCAGAGAGTTTTTTGGCAGTTTCTTATAAAGCTAAGCATATACTTATAAAACTAAGCATGCACTTAACCATACGACCCCACAGTCAGACACTTGGGGCATTTTTCCCAGAAAAATGAAAATTTAAGTTCGCACAAAAACTGATACACAGATATGTTCATAGCAGCTTTTATTTGTAATAGCAAAAAAGTGGAAACAACCAAAATGGCCTTCAGCAGGTTAATGGTTAAACTCTAGTACCTCCATACAGTGGAATACTACTCAGCATTAAAAACAAATGTGCTATTGATACAACAACCTGGATGGATCCTCAGGCATTACGCTTAGTGGAAAATGTCAGTCTCAAAAGGTTGCATAATAAAGTTCCATTTATATGGCATTCTCAAAATGACAGAACTATAGTAGAAAACAGATCTGTGGCTTCTGGGGCACAGGGAAGGGGAAGGAGTGTGACCGTGATGGGATAGCATGAGATAGTTCCCTTTATGATGATATGGAACAGTTCTGTGACTGTGATGGTAGCTACACAAACCTATAAATGAGATAAAATTGCATAGAACCACACACACACACACACACACACACACACACACACGTCAATGTGTGCAAGAAATGGTGAAGATGGAATAAGGTCTGCAGTTCAGTTAATGATATTGTAACCAGTGCCAATTCCACACATGAAGTTCTCTGTACGAATTTTACAACTTCCTTTGATTTTATAATTATTTGAAAGTAAGAAAATTTTTTTAAAAGATAATTTTAAATGCCATTAGGCTTTCATTACAAGAATCTTAAAGTTCTAATCTTATATTTATTTATTTTTTTAAAAAATTTATTTATTTATTTTTGGCTACGTTAGGTCTTTGTTGCTGTGTGTGGGCTTTCTCTGGTTGCGGCGAGTGGGGGCTACTCTTCGTTGCGGTGCGCAGGCTTCTCATTGCAGTGGCTTCTCTTGTTGCGGAGCACGGGGTCTAGGTGCTCGGGCTTCAGTAGTTGTGGCACGCAGGCTCAGTAGTTGTGGCTTGTGGGCTCTAGAGTACAGGCTCAGTCGTTGTGACGCATGGGCTTAGTTGCTCCGTGTCATGTGGGATCTTCCCAGACCAGGGCTCGAACCCGTGTGGATTCTTAACCACTGCGCCACCAGGGAAGTCCAGTTCTAACCTTTTAATCTAGTGATTTCACTTATGGGAAATCTGTCTCAAAGAAGCAATTTTAAGTATAGAAGAATCTTTATAAAAGATGTTCATCCAGAATTATTTGTTAAGAGTGAAACAATAGAACTATTATTTAAAAAGTAAAGCCAGTGAATTAATGTACCCTCCACTTAGTGAAATAGTATTATGGAACCATTAACATAGTTGAAGATTTTCATTTAAAATACTTTTAATTAATTTTTCTACAATGTTGCATGCATTTAATAGACAATAGTGAGTTAGACAAGCACAAAATGTATTGATGACTAAAACTGTGCAAATAGGAAGCAATAATTCATGAAACTATCTGAGATAAAATCTCTAACCTTATTTCAAAACAACTTTATGTTCTAAGTGCTTTATATGTATAAAGTCATGGAGTTCTCTCAGCAACGCTGTGAGTTAGGTGGTTTTTTCTGACTCCACTTTCACACAAGGAAACTGAGGCACAAGGAGGTTAAGTAACTTGCTCAGGGTCTCACGTGCTGCTAAGTGGCAGAGCCAAGATTTGAACCTAGGCTTTGGCTCCAGGGTCTGTAGTCAGTGTTGAACTGTTTCAAGTTTCTGATGGTTTTTCATCACTTACTGCAGCAAGTTCTGCAGGATACTAATTGCCTACAATGGTAATAGATGTTCAGTGAGGGAAAAGGGAAGGAAGAGTCTGTGGTTCAATAAATTTGTAGGTAAATGAAACTAAATATGTTTCTCTTTTTTATCAGCCTGATGTGGTGATGTATGTTGTGAACCTCTAAGAAGGGATTATATTATGCAGAATGGACTCAACTTTTTTGATTGTAGAACCTTTTTCACCCCCCCTCAGGACCTCTCAAGGGACCAGTGTTCCTGAGGAATGTACCGTAGTTGACACTGGCCCATAGAAGAGTCCATGCTCTGACCCACAAAGGAATTCATATCTGGTCCCTGTCTGTCTTCAGCCTACACTGACCGTCTTCTGACCCTTTTTCACCTCCTTGCTCGCCCCAGTCCCAGATCCCTGATTGTCCCCTGCATACCTATACTTCTGCCTAGGGTGTTACTTACCGGCTGCCGTGGCGTCTCTGCCTGGCAGGTTGCTCCTTCAAGTATCACCTGCCTCTGTAAACTTTCCTTGACTTCCTGTGCATGCTCAGACATGCTTTCTGTGAGTTTCTGTTGTTACCTTGTTCATGGCACTGTTATAGAGGTTGGCTCGAGAGTACACTTGTCTGTGGTGAGTCTTTTCATCTCTTCATATTTAGCATCTTCACCAGTGGTGTCTTCTGATAGGTAGTTGTAATTTCTTCCTTCAGCTAGAAAGGGCAAATATAGTTTAAAGAATGTTTTATTGTTCTTCTGTAGACTATCTCCTAATAATGATACAAATTATTTTGATGATCAGTGTACCTTATTTTAAGGAATACAGTGAATTTTGTCAATTTATAGTTGCTGTTTTTAATTTCATTTTTATCCTTTCACTTTTTTTTTTTTTTTTTTTGCGGTACACGGACCTCTCACTGTTGTGGCCTCTCCCGTTGCGGAGCACAGGCTCTGGACGCGCAGGCTCAGCGGCCATGGCTCACGGGCCCAGCCGCTCCGCTGCATGTGGGATCTTCCCGGACCGGGGCACGAACCCGTGTCCCCTGCATCAGCAGGCGGCCTCTCAATCACTGCGCCACCAGGGAAGCCCTATCCTTTCACTTTTTTGGGTAATGTTAAAAAGGAAAGAGATGAGGGTCCTATCTCTTAAAAGAGACAGCTGGAAACTTTCGGTGCTATATAGTTGCGATTGTAACTCTAAAGTACTTATTTACATCCCCTGTGCCTTTCATGCTGCTCTGTGTATACTGCATATGATCCAAAGGTCTTTTGTCTCTTTCCAAAGGCATGCCATGTACCAAGAGCACAAAGAAGACTTCCAGGACGAGTGCACTAAGCTTCTGGTTGGCAGTATTGTCATAACCCGATACAACAATCGTACCTATCGTGTTGATGATGTGGATTGGAATAAGACTCCAAAAGATAGCTTCATGATGTCTGATGGGAAGGAGATTACATTCTTGGAATACTACAGGTAGAGGGAAGAGACTGGGCTTGGGCCTGCGGGTTGGGGCCGTAGTCTCCTGTTCTGTAGGAGGAGTGGCACACAGCAGGACACTCCAAAAATAATTGGATTGGTAATGCACCCAAGATTGATGAGCTCATTTGTGGGATTTGACCTGAATTTGCTACCCTTACAGTTTTACTTCTTTCAGTACTTTTTAGAATTTATTTCATAAGTTAATCTCAGGGCTTCGAATTGTGTTTCCTTTGCTGTTTTGGTTACAAGTCTGTTTGGAGAGATTAAATTCAAGTCATTAATCATTTGACTATCATTTTGCCTTTCTAGTTACCTAAGTCCTTGAACCTGATACAGTTTTTAAACAAATTCTTTCCTGGACTGTTATCCTATTTCCCCTCTATTTAATTGCAATGTTAACTTGAGCCTGCTTTTTCCAGTTATGTGTATGCTATGGTGGGTTTCTGATGGATCCTTGACAAGGGTATAATGCAGATTGTGTACCTCAGTCCTGGTTAACACTTTGACTGTGATGCCATAAGAGTGGTGATGCTGCTTCTGACTTTTTCCCCTGCCTCTGTTCGGCTCTAGCAAAAACTATGGGATCACAATAAAGGAAAAGGACCAGCCACTGCTGATCCACAGGCCCAGTGAGCGACAGAATAGCCAAGGGATGGTGAGTTGGAGGTGGGGTTCAGGGTGTCAGGCCTATGCTTCCATCTAAGTTCTCCACCCATCAGCCCTGGGAGCCATGGGACCTATGATTACAGTGGAGCTATGATTACAGTGTGGTTGGGGAAAGCTGTGTAGGGTTTTGTCTGTCTCCTCTAGCCAGAGTTGCTTTTGCAGTCTCCTTAGTGAGGAACTAAACATCCATAGAGCGAGTTAGGTTAAGGAATAAGGAGAGTTTAGTGCTAAAGAAGATGAAAACACTGGGTCCATTAGGGAAGTTACAGGCATTTTAATAGAACTGGCAGCCAGGGAAAAGTGCCTCTGTCTTCAGAGTAGAGAATGAAGATCAATAGGTTAAGATGAGACAGAGGCACCAGCTTGATAGGAGGTATTGTCTCAGCTTATCTGGAGGCTGAAGTGGAACACTTTTAGTTTTTCTAGTTTTTTCTCTCCTTTTGACAATTTGAATATTTTTCTCTTTACCTAATACAACAGGCTATCATGATTTGAGGGAGAAAAGGGTAAAACACTTGTAGTGTTTCCTGCCCTCTTCTCTGGGGTTTTGTGTTCCTTGGTGTGCCAGTGGTACACCTGCAAGACCAGCTCTGGACCTGGGAGCTCTTGTACTGGTCAGGGGAAGAAGATTCTCTTTTACTGCCTTGCTTTCCCTCTGTTCTCTCCTCAAAGCTGCTAAAAGGCGAAATCCTGCTGCTGCCTGAGCTTTCCTTCATGACTGGAATCCCTGAGAAGATGAAGAAGGACTTTAGAGCCATGAAGGTGAGAAGTGCCTGCTTTGAACCGAAGACCTTTTTGATAGCAGATATAGCTAGAGCTGGGCCAGGTTTGCACGTCACCTGGGTAGGTTCATTTTTCCTCTATATAAAGCATAATCTGTGTCCCTTCCCACACACTGTGAAAAAGCCAATCCGAACTTTCTTTGGAATGTTGTTACAATAGTAGAACGACTGGATTATAAAGTAAAGGGAAACAAATAGTTCTGGCATCACCCTCGCCAATCAGATGGATGACTGTAAGCTGGTCATATGACCATAAATGAGGTTCTTTGAGAGCACTGAATTTTTTTTAACATTTCTGTAAGCCTTCAGTTTATTTGAAGGGAGGAGGAGATAATGTAGCAAAAAGTCAACAAGTGAGAGGATGAAATTAAAGGATAGAAGTTTACACTGTGGGGCTCGGGGTGTCCTGGAAGTCTCATGTTGGGCACAGTCTTGTAGGAAATAGCTGGGAGGCAGAGCTGTCTGCAGCAGTGTGGGTCTAGACCCCAAGGGCTTCACCTCCACACTGTCTGCTTGGGGCTTTCCACCCTCACACTGCTCTGCTGCCTTTCTCTCAGTCCTTGTCTGTCCTAGTTTTGGAACCCCGGCCCTGTCTCAGATGCCACGTATTGTTTTTAGTAACATCACAAAGAGCTAAAATGAATTTCTGTAAGAGACGTCTTTCATGTTTACCTTCTGATACTTCTGCTTTTAGTATGTAGGTCAAGGCTCCTTCCTTACAGCTCTCAGTAACGTAATGATTTTATGATCTATGGGGCTGCCTGTATAGCCCCATAGACTCAATGCCCTAATGACTGCCACACAGGGAGCAACAGCTGCACAGTTCATTAGTTCCAGAAGAATGAAGAAAGAACTCACTTTGTGATTCAGAATCTTCATGCACACCTATTAGATATTCATTCAAGAATAAATATTTAGAAAACACCTATTATGGGCCACACACTGGATCTAACAAGTGTCTTATGGTGACATTAAGTGGCTAGTATCATGTGACATAAAGTATAAGACTGGATGTGTTTTTCCATTCCATTATGTTGGCCTGCATGCCTGGCATAGGGCATTCCCCCCCGCCCCCAGATATTAAATAGATGTAATCAAGCCCCCTTACATGGCTTTGAGAAAAAGAATAAGATTTAGATGTCATAAGAAAAAAACAGTGACAATTTTAAATACTTACTTTTAAGTATGTATGTATATGTATAACTGAATCACTTTGCCGTACAGCAGAAATGAACACATTATAAATCAACTGTATTTCAATAAAAAACCCCAGTGGTTAACATTTTAACCTCATACTTCATTCACATTCATGAGATATTTATTAAAGTCCTTGGAGATATTTTTAAATTTCTATAGATTTCAATGGGAAGGAGGTTTTCTATGGAAATTTGTTATACATTAGGGTTTATTTAACCTCATACTGGAGAAGGTAATAACTTAGTATCTCCATTTTGATTCTATTTAGGATTTGACCCAGCAGATCAACCTGAGCCCCAAACAGCACCATAATGCTTTGAAATGCTTGCTACAGAGAATTTCAAAAAATGAGACAGCCAACAGTGAACTGACACGTTGGGGACTCTGTCTGCAGAAGGATGTACATAAGGTAAACCAGAAAATACGATGGTAGGAAACAGCATTAACCAAAGATTTTAGAGCTTTGTGAGACTAGGTGATAACTTCCTATCTTGTCTTTATTTTGCAGTTTTTGCTTTATAATTACACTTTTTTTTTTTGGTCCTAGTCATAATACTTGAATTTCCTTGCCTTAATTTGCTAGTATCTCTTACAGATTTTCTTTTGTATTTCCCAGGATCTGAGCTGTTAATTTCCAGTCGAGCAAAAGGAATATTGACTTAAAATTTACCTCATTTTTAGTTTTCCAAACCAAATTATTCTTAAAGTTCTCTATGTCTTTTTCCATTTTTCCCCCTACGTTTTTCTTTATCTTTCCCAGTAATTAACTTGCGTTTCTTTGAATATACTACTCTCATTCTTTCCGTAGGCATAAAGTCTCAGACTTGAACATTTTAATTTTCGCATGGCCCTTTCTGCCTGCAATTTGCCTGAGTCCATTCTGTTGTATTTTGTGCAGCGTGAGCCATAGTGCAGAGGCAGCATGAGGTGGTGGTGAAGTCCTTGGCTTTGAATCTCAGTTCTACCACTTGCCATCTAAGTTACTTGGAACAAATTGCTTAGTATCTCTTATTTTCTTTATCTGTGAAATAAAGATAATGATTGAGTTAAAGGAACTAAATGGTAAAATCTTCAGCATACTATCTGACACTAGCAAGTGCTCAGTAAATATTAGCTTTTATTACTTTTAATTTTCTTTCTAGGTTATACCAAAATAATTAATTTTATCTTTTCTCTAGTTCTCTTGCACTCTGAATTGACTCCTTGTTAAAAACTGTTTCTTTTTACTTTTTTCTTTTTTAAATAAAAGTAATGGAAAGTCAATAAAGAATATGTGGGTACTGTGTAGAAAATGTAAAGAAGGAAATAAAAACATCAGTAGTTTCATCACCCAAAGATAATATCTTAGTGATTTATTTTAGACACATAAAAGATGATAAAAGATGATATTATTTTCAATATATTTTGTTTTCTGTGAGGATGAATCTTTTCTTAAAAAATTGTGCTTATAACTATATGGTTTTGCATCTTCTTTTTCATTTATTATTATATCTTGAACATGTGTTCATGTTATTAAATATTATTTGAAGAGGCAGAAAACTTAAGCCAGAGAAGAGAAAAGTTTATCCATAATCATGCTGTATCAGAATAAACACTGTTAACATTTTGGTATATATCCTTCAGTGTTTTTTGTCTGTGTGTATGTGTATGCACACAATCACATGCAGCATGTTTTCAGATGGTTTCCTTTTCTTTTTTTTTTTTACTCAGTTTATTTAGAACTTTTTTCCATGTCATTTAATATTTTTCTAAATATTTTAATGGCTAACAGATATTCATTTTATTAGTAATTTCCTATTCTTTTACATTCAAATTGAATTTAGTATTTTCCTGTTATAAATAGTGAATCTGTGAACATCCTTATAACTAAATCTTTGCACATGATGTTTATTTTCATAGTCAGATTTATGGAAGTGTAATTGTTAGGTCAGAGGACATTTATGTTTTTAGTACTTTTTATTACATATTACCAACTGCCTCGTAGAAAGGTTCAGTTTTTTACTTTCATAAGCAAAGGTGAACATTCTTGCTAATACAGGTATTGTTATTCTTTGTGTTAAACTTTTATAATATTAAGAAAATCATTAAAATTTTTTTTGATTATAGGTAAAATAAGTATTTTGTTACATTTTTAAGAAAGCAAGGAGTAGAGCTCATAAAAAGTAAAAATCCTACATAATTACATATTCCCCCAGAGATAGTCATTACTAAATGTGGACTCATTCAGTTTTTATAATGCATACATTACTATTTATTTTTTGCAGAAACAGGATTATATTAAATGCACTTAGAAAGTTCTTTTAATAATTGCAAATATCCATCATATTGATATGTCATCAACTTAGTTATCTTCTTACTTTTGGATATTTAGATCTAATTGATTCATTATTATTAACTTTAATTTGGTCTTTCATTATATTTATGCTTTTTTTCCTGCTTTTCTTTTGTATAAAGTATAATAGTAGTTTATGTTCAGCCTTATTAAGAAATATTCTCTAATTTTCTACTTAAATTTTTCCCTTAAAATATTCTTAAAGATTATTTTCCTGTTCACCTTGTATTTATAGGCATTTTACATGAATTCCCTGGTTCTAAAGAGACAGTGTTTTCTGATTCCTTTCTTGTGGACCATGTTGGAAGCTTCAATAATTAAAGAGCAGCGCCTATCAAAATTCACCTGTATGTGTGTCCAGAGTTGTATTGACGTGGACTCTTAACTGCTAACAGTTGCATTTTTCTACCATTTTCAGAAGTTATGACAGGGACAGGTCTATATGGTAGAGTTGACCAGGCCCCAGAACAGTATCAGCGTTTTCCTAAATAGTGTTTACAGATGGTTCATGTCATAGGCACTTTATTTTCTGTTTAGATTGAAGGACGTGTTCTGCCAATGGAAAGAATTAACTTAAGGAATACGTCATTTATCACATCTCAGGAACTAAACTGGATTAAGGAAGTAACCAGAGACCTTTCCATCTTAACTGTAAGTGACTTGTGAGGTGGTAAAGAGAGTTCCAGTATTCCTAGAAGTGTGGAAATTAGGAAGCAGGAATTATTTAGTGTCCTCTTTTTGAGAGGAAGTACCAACTGAATTCCCATCCTGAATTATTTACAAAACAGAGGTCCTTTGAACAAGAGCGAGTTGATGAGTTGGTAGAGGGAACCCCTTTGCTTGACCACAGACTTAGGACAAGGAAATAAACTGCCGTGGTAATTCATTCAGTGCCAGCCTATTACCCACTCTCTTTGTTCTTCCTTCTTCTTTTCTCTTTCCTTCCTCTTTTTCCCTAGGTTTTCCATGAAAGAAATAAAATTAAAACAGTTTCCCACCAAGGCAACCAAAGAACAAAATGGTATTTTTTTTTTTTCTTTGAGGTATGCGGGCCTCTCACTGCCATGGCCTCTCCCGCTGCGGAGCACAGGCTCCGGACGTGCAGGCTCAGAGGCCATGGCTCACGGGTCCAGCCGCTCCGCGGCATGTGGGATCCTCCCGTACCGGGGCACGAACCCGTGTCCCCTGCATCAGCAGGCAGACTCTCAACCACTGCGCCACCAGGGAAGCCCAGTATATAATTACTTTTAAATGTTTTTGGCTCACCTGGTCTCTATGGCCGTGCATAAAGTACACACATTTGTTTCTAAAACTTTTTTTTTGAAATATATTTAAAGAAAAAGTACACTTATGTATATAACTTGATGAATTTTCACAAGTTAAATCTGTGTAATCAACACTGAGGGTTAAGAAACAGAACTTTACCAGTGCCTCAGAAGCCCCACCCCCATGCTCCTAATTACTACCTACCTGGCACCCTTACCCAACCCAAGAATGACCACTATTCTGACCTCTAACAGCATTGATTTTTTTCAGCTGTGTTTGTACTTAATATATACATGAAACCATACTGTATATATTCTGTCATGTCTGGCTTCATTTCTTCAGCCTTGTTTGGTAAGTTTCTCCATACTGTTAGGTATAGTTACAGGTCTTTGATTCTCATTGCTGTGTAATATTCCATTGTGAGACTGTGCCACAATTTACTTATCACACACATCTGCATTAGTAATCAGCATTAGATAAGACAGGACTCAAGCAGAGAGAGTGAAAAGCAATTTGTTCTTTAGAATAACATCTCCTGATATGAAGTTGGGGTGTTGGGGAAGTTGTGGGAAGTACTAAAAATAACTTGTTGTTGCTCCTAGGTCCCCATGCATTTCTGGGCGCTGTTTTACCCAAAGAGAGCAATGGATCAAGCCCGAGAACTGGTGAAGATGTTAGAGAAGGTAGCTGGCCCCATTGGCATACGCATGAGCCCGCCAGCCTGGGTGGAACTGAAGGATGATCGCATAGAGACCTATGTCAGAACCATTCAATCCATGCTGGGAGCTGAGGTAATAAATTAATTTGAGTAAATTTTTAGGATGTCCATTCTGAAATAGTTGAATACTTGATTTTTTTTTTTTTTTTGCCGTACGTGGGCCTCTCACCATTGTGGCCTCTCCTGTTGCGGAACACAGGCTCCGGACGCGCAGGCTCAGCGGCCATGGCTCGTGGGCCCAGCCGCTCCGCGGCACGTGGGACCCTCCCAGACCGGGGCACGAACCCATGTCTTCTGCATCGGCAGGCGGACTGTCAACCACTGCGCCACCGGGGAAGCCCTTGAATACTTGATTTTAAATTATCTTGGTTATTGATCTGCTGTTGATGATATCCAGGAATCTGTATCTTACTCATGTGCACGTGAAATACTGAATTAACAAAGTAGTCGTTATGCCCTTTGGTTGGTTTCGCTTCTCTCCTCCTTTGTTGGCACTCTCACTCACTCCAGCGTTCTGTTCCTCACGTAATTGGCTGAGATAATAGCTGACTTAACTTCAATTTTTTATCTATATAGAACATGTTGTGCTCAGAAAGCAATTTCCTGGGCCAGGTGCCATCTTGCACGACTCAGTACTGAGCTGTCACAGTCTGGTTTGATTCAAGATTCACATTGCTCCAGTGATGAACTTGGCAGTGGGCCCATCAGCTTGGTCCAGATAGCCGAACGGGACTACTGGAGCTGAGCAGGTCATAGTGTTCACAACTCAGTAGTTCAGGCCTGCAGTTCTTATCTGTTCGTACATAAAACAGAGGAAGAAGATTAAGGAGGGAAAAAAAGCAGACCAAAAGTTTTTGGAAATAACTAGTCCTTGAATTGAAGAGTCAGTTCTTGTGAGATCAATACTAGAATTGATATTCTAGTATTGACTAGAATACTAGTCAGTCATGACTTTTTTCTCTGTTCATCCACCGCTCTGGGTGTGTCATCTGTAGCAGCACACTCATGTTCTCTCTTTCTTTGTATTTTCTTCCTGACTTCCCATGCCTTCTTACTCTGCCATGGCCTCCCCCGGGCCTGATCATTGATAAATTCTGCCCTGCTTTCAAAAGAAAAACCCAGCTGAGCACCTCAGCTCCCCCATCTCACGACTTGGCCTCTTTTATGTATGAGAGTGCACTGCCAACAGTCTTCATGTAGCATGGATATGAGTGTCATTCATAATGTTGACTCCTATTGGTCTTGCTGTCTCTCTGCCATCTCTAGGGCATTCTGTTTTATTATTCTCTTTGTTTCAGGGTCATAAACTCAGATGTCTGTGGGAGTGAAGTGGGCCAGGAGGGGACTCTAGGGAACTAGGGAACATGACTGCAGATAACAGCCCAGCATTGTCAAATTGAGTTTTAGTTTGTTTATTTTTCAATAGAAGCCAAAAGTCTAGATTTGCATATGTGTACACCTACCTATGTTTAAATGTTAATTTTAAAGACTTGTGAATCATTATAGGGACTAAAAAACCACATCTGTTTCCTAGATCCAGCCCACAGGCTCCCAGCATGCAGCCCATGTTCTGCGTGGCTTCGGAAGTTCTTTGATCTGATTGTTGGAACATGTGTCCTCTGAGAAGTCTTCATTTAAAATTAATCTTGATTTGGAATAGTATACTGTTGATTTCTGTTTCTGTCATAAAGCGTTGGCAACTTCATTTCACTTGTGTGCTACTTTACTTTATTCAGATTTTGAAGGATCCTCTGTTCTTAATGTCAGATCTCTTAAGCAGTGAGAGGTAGAAGATGCTGATATAAGATATTCTTCTGGCAATATCATTCTCTCTCCTGATCGGAAAGTTAGGAAGATCTACTTATGGATTTGACAGTAGCTTCATTTCCTCTGCATTTGGCTCTGAATCCTTTCTTCTGGTATTGTATCCCATGTTTCCTAGTTAAAGTTCTATGGCATGAATGTAATAAGGTGCTTAGTTTACTAAAGAGAGTGGCAAAAAACATTATAGTGCATTGAAAGCATCAACTAATAAGAAACCCTTGCATATTTTTAAGCCTGGTTCTTTTCCAGGGATCTTAAGTGTCCTAATAAATTAATCAGGTAGTCAGGACCAGCTCTAGGTAACTTACGGTAACATGTTATGTAGCTAAGCGAAGAAGCCTGGAACCCAGCAAATACTCACTCAGGTTCAAGGACCTTTTTCTCTGTTGGAATGTCCACCATCTTTGGTTCAGTCCTCTCTTTACCCTAAAGGTCCTGTGGCTTTGCAGACTCTTGAACTGCCCCTGACTGGAGCCCCATCAAGGTCCGCTCAGAGTTCCAAAGCCTGACTTATATATACTTTATCTCCTCAAGGGGAAGATACAGATGGTTGTTTGCATCATCATGGGCACACGTGACGATCTCTACAGGGCCATTAAAAAGCTGTGCTGTGTGCAGACTCCCGTGCCCTCGCAAGTGAGTGGAAACTGGGCAGGAGGCACAGAGGGAAACTCTAGCCTCCCTTGAGGCTTGGAAAAGAGGGACTAAAGTAACTATTAGAAGCCAGTATATGTAGACCCATCTGGTGAAACTTTCCTGTTACAGTAACCTGGCTAATAGCAGATGTTCTTTGTAAATGCTGCTTTCATGTTCCCAAATGAGCACTTTTGCTTGTTCATGGGTGAGTCGCCAGGTGGTTTCACATGACTGGGTTCTGAGAGTATAGGCTTTCCTTTGAAAGGAGAAAGCTGGTTTTCCTATGGAGGTTAATTTTTTTTTTAATCTGCATGAGATCTTTTTGAAAGTTTTTGTTAGCTGGTTGTTTTTTGGTTTTGATTTGTGTCGTGTGTGTGCACACACACACAACATGCCTGACCAGAAACTCTAGAATTAGAACTGTTAGTACCCAGTGTATTATCTGCCAGCCGGAGTTTCTTAAACAAATGTAGTACTTGCTCTAGAATTGTTTACATTGTTTGAAAGGTTGATAGTGTCCGCTTTCCCCTCTATTACAGGTCATCAATGTCCGAACCATTGGCCAGCCCACCAGGCTTCAGAGTGTGGCCCAGAAAATTTTACTTCAGATTAACTGTAAATTGGGTGGTGAGCTCTGGGGAGTGGATATTCCTCTGGTGAGTGATGCTGAGATATGTCTTCATTCAATTCAGCATCCCAGAGAGTCCTACCTAGCTATTTTCCTAATTTTCCACCTAGAATTTTCCTCATTCTCAGTGCTTATAGTCTGAGTGGTTCATTGCTTGTTTTTGTATAGCCCACAAGCTTTAGAATGGTTTTCACGTTTTTAAGTGGTTGAAAAAAATAAGACTAATATCTCCAGACACATGAAAATTATATGAAATTCAGTTTTCAGTGTCCTTAAATGTGTTTTTATTGGAACGTAGCCATACTCCTTTACGTACTACCTGTGGCTGCTTGTGTGCCATAATGGCAGAATTGAATAGTTCCTCCAGAGACGGTGTGGCTCACAAAGCCTAAGGTATTTACTTTTTAGTCCTTCACAGAAAGTTTGCCAGTCCCTGGTCTTGACGATCTCTGACTTTGTTCATAGTGTTTAAAAAATATCAAGTTGATTGCACTCTTTCTCTTCCTTTCCCAGAACTTGTTTTCATATGTTGCTTTGGGGTTCAGATAACAATTAAAGATGGGGTGATGTGTTGCTTGGATTTTTGGTTTGTTTTTGTCTTCTAACCCAGAGACAATTAATGGTGATCGGGGTGGATGTTTACCACAACCCCAGCAGAAGCATGCGCTCCGTGGTTGGCTTTGTCGCAAGCATCAGTCTGTAAGTACCACTCCTGGCTCTATTGTGTTTGGTTACCTTATTTTAATGCCTAATCTTACTGTAAAGCCAGAAAAAATTTTTGAATATTTAATATTATAGTAAAAGTATACTGAAATTCTTCCTTCTCTATCTTCCTATGATATTAATTTGTACAATCTCTTATCACATGTGTAAGTTTGTTCCCTGACTACAGTGTAACCTCTTTCAGAATGGGGTCTGTGTCTTGCTGGTGGTGGGTTTTTTCCTCTAGAAATGAGGGGTTTTGTTTTTTCTGATTGTAAAAATAAAACATGCTCATGCAAAAATCTCCAGAAATTTAGAAAGTGAAAATTCCTCATGGTCTAGCTTTCATTAACCACCACCAAAGATTTGGAGTATGTATATACTTTTAGGTACTCTTTTATGCATATATTAACATATAGGTAGCTGGTATACACATACAAGTGGCACATTACTATGTATACTGTTCCTCATCTTCCTTTATGTACTTAAACTGTATATTTTGGTCATTTTCCTATATTGACGCAAATAAATCTCCATCAATTCTTTTTAACTGCTGCATGGAATTTATTATATGCTATAGCACTATTTAACTAGTCCTCTGTTGGTGGATATCTAGGTTGTTAAATTTTTTCAATTGGAAGCAGTTTTGTAGCAGATATCCACAATTATGCCTGTATTTATTTATTTATTTTTTGCGGTACGCGGGCCTCTCACTGTTGTGGCCTCTCCCGTTGCGGAGCACAGGCCCCGGACGCGCAGGCTTAGCGGCCATGGCCCACGGGCCCAGCCGCTCCGCCGCATGTGGGACGCTCCCGGACCAGGGCACGAACCGGTGTCCCCTGCATCGGCAGGCGGACTCTCAACCACTGCGCCACCAGGAAAGCCCATACCTGTATTTTTATATTCTGTAGCTGGCTTACATGTATCTTTTCCCTACATCAGTGTGTGTTTTTTCCATGTAACATAAATGCGTTTGCTGAGTACTTGTGTGATTGGTGCATGGAGAAGCCTGTGTATGCTGACATTCAGCTGTGGGCCTTCCTTTGTGAGTGTGTGTTCATCTCTCTCTCTCTCTCTCTCTCCTTGCCTCTGCCCCAGCACCCTCACAAAATGGTATTCACGAGTGGTATTCCAGATGCCTCATCAGGAGATGGTGGATAGCCTGAAGCTGTGCCTGGTGGGCTCCTTGAAAAAGTTCTATGAGGTGAGGAGAACAGCAGTTCTAAAGTATCAGGGTTTTTAAGGCCTGCCTTCCTGATCACTTTAAGAGGAAGTCTGATTTAGTGAGAGGGATCCCAACTCGAAGGGGAGTTTCCTAAACAGACTGACAGGCAGCTCAGAAGCACTGTTTTCAGGCTTCTACTTGTACAGAGCAGCTTAAAGAGCTCAGTGCTTTTGATTTGATTTGGTAAGTAATGATTATTTCCCTGGTTGTCAGTCTGATGCCTGTGTGCATAATCTTCAGGCCCTTATCAGGAAAGTCAGGGTACATTTTAGTAATTAGAGCAGCTTATTAATTTTCTCAGCTTTCTATGGCTGTCATTAGGCACTGGTTCTTTTCATTTAAGTTCAAGACCAGTGCCTCCCTGAAAATCACCCCTAGAACTCCAAAGAATGCTAACCATGGAGAATTGCTGTCATTAAGCTGATATTGGGTCTGGAACAGTGAGCAAGCAAGGTACTGGGTTTTGCCTTGGCCAGTACATCAAAGGAAGCACTGATAAGTGACTTTCATTTCTTAGGGTTCAGTGTTAGCCCTTTGCATAGAGATTAAACAGCAAGAAATTTAATGATTTCGCATGATTAAAGTCAATCTCTAGAACTCCACCTTGTTTCATTTTAGAATAACGTTTCCTATAGTGTCCTTCCAATGGTTTGGTACTGTTTCAGTATTAGAGATTATGTAAACCAGAAGTTAAATTTTGTCCCTGTAGAGGTCCATGTGATATGCTACTTTGTTATGAAGTCCCACTCACACCTTCCTTTTTGTTGTCACTATTGTTTGCCTGCAAAGTTGTGTATGTCTTTTCAGCCCTAGCTCAAAGATTAGTTCTGTGAAACCTTTCTCATTTCCCCTCCTCTGCTCCATCCCTTAGCTAGACTTATTTCTTTATGATCCTCTCCCAAGGCCCTCTGTTAACATTCTGTGTAGTGATTATCACATCCTGCCTTTTATTAGTTGTTTGTATTCTTATTTATCTCTCCCTCTGGGTTGTAAATTACTTGAGCACTGTTTGGTTATGGATGGTTCTGTAGTAAATTACCCTAAAACTTAGTGACATGCAGTGAGCATTTATGATGTTCGCTGTCAGGAAGTTGGACAGGGGACAGTGGGCTCCAGTTCTGCTCCATTTGGGCCCCTTCTTGTGGTCTTTTCACATGAGCTAGTTTGGGCTTCCTCACAGCATGGTGGCTGGGTTCAGAGCTTGAGCATTCCAAGAGATTGAGAGAGCCAGGTAGAAAACGTGTTTCCTTGTATACCTTAGTCTTGAAAGCCATGTAGCGTCACTTCCACTGCATTCTGTAAGCCAAGTAGTAGTATCAGTGTGAATATGCCTGAGTTTTGGAGGAGCCAGTGTGGGGTAGAGGTGGACTTAAAGAAACAACTGATATGCTCTATAAGGCCATTACATATATTCTGATATTTCTGTACTAATTACTCTTTCCCCCCTTCATCTATTATAAGGCACTGTTTGTACCTTACAATAAACTTGTGCAGAATTCTTTAGCATAGAAGTTAGCTGGTGGTTAGCTAGTCCTGTTCATCCTCAGGCCAGTAGTTTTTCCATTTATATTACATCCTGAGGAGGCTTTAACCCAATTTCCCAATATATTTGCTTATCAATATTGGTATTATCATAAGACTTATATACATGGTATAGTTGAATCTTACCAACAAGGTTAGTTGAATCTTACCAACAAGGTCACCCTACATCATGATGCAGGGTGGTTGTAGACATAACCTGAAATATAAGAGTCAGCAGTGGCACATTACTAGAGACCCACGCAGGCATGAATAATTAGTTCAATTCATCATTATATTGTAGGACCAAAATATCTCCCAGAGCCATGCCACTTCAGTTTGCAGGCTTCCATTCAACATTGTCAGGTTCTGAAAGCAGCAGTTCATTCGCCATTTCAGACATTGGTATACTTGAGCTAACAGACAATGTCACCTCTTGCTCTGAGTGTCTTTTAAGGCACCAATGTAATATTGTATTTTCCTCATTGCACAACCATTTATTCATTCCTTTATCTTCAACTACCATTCTTCCTTCTCTGTATTTATACCCAAACTTCTCCACCTTTAAATGGAACATTAGGTTTAGCCACTGTGCTGGTCTAGGATGCTGCCAGCAATACTAGTCTAGCAATTGCCTCCCCCCTCAGTCCACTGCCATTCACATAGGGTAGGATTACATAGGTCAGAACGAGTGGGCTGTCTCACCTCCTAGGCAATATAGATGCGTGTCCTGTGAACCTCAATTTTGCCCGAGAGGGTGAAGGCACAGTCCACCCCGTTAGGCCCTTAGGAACTCTAATTACAGTTTCTTGCTTAGGGACTGTTATGGGTTGAATTGTGCCCCCTTAAAAACATATTGAAGTCCTAACCCCAGTACCAGTGAATGTAACCTTTTTTGGAAAGAGTGTCTTGGCCGATAATCAAGTTAAGATTAGGTCATTAGAGTGGGCCCTAATCCATTACGCCTGTGTTCTTAGGAAAAGAGGACATTTGGACCCAGAGACAGACACACATAGAGGAAAGGCAATGTGAAGACACAGGGAGTGCACCATCTACAAGCCAAGGAACACATGAGGCCACCAGGAGTCACAGAATGATAGATTCTCTGTCACCTTCCCTCAGAAGGAAACAACCTTGCCAACACTTTGATTTCAAACTTTAGAGTCCAGCACGGTGGAACAGTACACTTCAGTTAGTGGTACTTTGTTATGGCAGCTCTAGCAAATGAATGCATGGTTCATCGCAGCTTCTAGCACCCCAAGTTGCAGTCCTGGTCCGAGAACCACTGCATCAGGTAGTAAAAAAGAGGGTTAACGTCACGTGGAGGAAAACAAAAAGTATTGTCATAGCAGCATCCTTCCCCACCCCTTGTTCTTTAGATCCCCCAGAAAAGGAGAGGAGTTTATCTAGTGGGGACATTCCCTTGGCCCCTGTCATGTTGAACATGAGTACACACTCATAAAATCATGTAAGCTAGCCCTTCACACCTTTATTCCCTTCATTTTAAACAATAAATGTTTCAGTTGCTCATTCTGATTTTCTGTCAAACTGTTACTCTGGGGATGAAAGTGTGTTCCTTGGTCTGAGGAAATGTGACTTGGCAGTCCAGATTGGTATAGTGTCTTCTGTTTTAGTTCTTTTATAGTATTTTGAGAATTTGTCTCTACCAGCAGATATGCAAAACCCAGTCCAGAATAGGTGTCCGTTTCTGTCAGGAACAATTTGTAATCTCCTGGAGCTGCAGAGTCAGTCCAATTTGCCACTGTGTGCGGGGCCTTCCCCTCAGGGAATTTGACCCCAGAGCCATCTGCATTCTCTGTCCTCTTGGCAGACAGAACAGTTTATTGGAATTTTGCACTTCAGAGGGTATGAGAAAAATATGTCTAGATTTAGCGCATTTCTTCATTGCTTCAGCCCTCAGTGTCCACTCATTTCATGGACCCAGGTACCGCTCGAGCAGACACACCAAGATATCAGCTTGCTGGTAACTACTTTCTGATCCTGGAAGGAGGTAGTTACTCCCCATTCATCCTTCCCCCTACTTCCTGGTAACATCTAATCTGCTTTCTGTCTCTGTGGATTTGTGTATATTATATAGAGATAATAATAAAATACATGATCTTTTGTGTTTGCCTTCTTTTATTGATTGTGTTTATAAGGTTCATGTAAATTGTAGACTATATTATTACTTTGTTCTTTTTTATGGATGAATCATGTTCTATTGTATGTTTATCCATTCATCACTGATGGACATTTGTACTGTTCCCACCTTTTGACTATTGTGAATAATATGAATAATACAGGCTGTGAACATGCCTGTATATGTATTAGTTTGAGTACCTATTTTCAGTTCTTTTGGGTATATACCTAGGAGTGACATTGCTGGGTCATATGGTAATTCTTTAACTTTTTGAGGAACCCTCAAACTGTTTTCCACAGTGAATGCACCATTTCACGTTCCTATCAGCAATATAGGAGGGTTCCAGCTACTCCACATCCTTGCCGACACATCTTATTTTCCTTTTTTTAATTGTAACTCTGGTGAAGTGGTATCTCATTATGGCTTTAACTTGCATTTCCTTAATGACTAATGATGTTGTACATCTTTTCATGTGCTTATTGTCCATTTGTATAACTTCTTTGGAGAAGTCCTTTTGAGTCCTTTCCCTGTTTTTCAGTTGATCTATTTGTCTTTTTCTTTTTGAGATGTAAGAGTTTTTGGTTTTATTTTTACATATTCTGGATACAGAACTCTTGTCTGATGTACGGTTTGCAAATATTTTCTCCCATTCTGTAGAGTGTCTTCACTTTCTTGATAATGTTATTTGATGCACAAAAGTTTTAAATTTTGATGGAGTCCCGTTATCTATTTTTTCTTTTGTTCCTTGTGCTGTCAAATCTAAGACTCTGTTGCCAAATTTGAGGTCATGAAGATTTATGCCTCTGTTTTCTTCTAACAGTTTTAGAGCTTTAGCTGTTACCTTTAGGTCATTGATCCATTTTGAGTTACATTTTGTATGTGGAGTGAGGTAGAGGTCCAACTCTACTCTTTTGCATGTGGTTATCCACGTGTCCCAGCACCACTTGTTGGGGAGACTATATTCTTTATAGAATGGTATTGGCACCCTTATTAAAGATCAATTAGCCCTGGATGTTTGGGTTTATTTCTGAACTCTCAGTTCTGTTCCATTGGTCTCTATGTCATCCTTATGTCAGTACAACACTGTTTTGATTATTGCTTCTTTTTGGTTAGTTTTGAAATTAGGAAGTCTGAGTCTTCCAGGGTTTTTTTCAATATTGTTTTGGCTATTCAGAGCCCCTTGGAATTCCATATGAATTTGAGAATAGGCACTCCCATTTCTGTAAAAAGGGCCATTGGAATTGCGATAGGAATTGCATTGAATTTATAGATCACTTTGCAAGTGTTGTCATCTTAATAATATTCACTCTTGCAATATGTGGACACAGGATGTCTTTCCATTTATTTAGGTTGTATTTAATTTCTTTCAGCAATGTTTTGTAGTTTCCAGGTTCAAGTGTTTCACCTCCTTAGTTAAATTTATTCTGGGTATTTTATTCTTTTGAATGCTACTGAGTATGGAATAGTTCTGATTTCATTTTTGGATTGTTCATTGCTGGTGTATAGAAACATAATTGTTTTGTGTGTTAATTCTTTAACCCTGCAACTTTTCTGAACTTAACTAGCTTTAGTAGATTTTTTTCCCCAATTCTTTGGGATTTTTCTATGTAGAATCATGTTACCTGCAAATAGAAATAGTCATACTTCTTTTTTTCCAATTTTGATGCCTTTTATCTATTTATCCTGCTTAGTTGCTCTGACTGGAACTTCCAGTACAATATTTAATAACAGTGGTAAAAACAGGCATCCTTGTCTTTTTCCTGACATGAGGGGGATAGTTTTAAGTCTTTCACCATTGAGTATGATGTTAGCTGTGGGTGTTTCATAGACTCACTTTATCATGTTAAGGAAGTTTCTTTCTGTTCCTAATTGGCTGAGTGTTTTTATAGTGAAAGTGTGTTGGATTTTTATCAAATGCTTTTTCTGCGTATTAGTTTATAACAGTCTCATTCATATTAATACCAAATTGATTTCAGTAGTACACAAAAAATTTGTTCCTTTCTGGTACTATGGTGCCCCTCCTTCTCTGTGCTAATTTTATTTTATTTTATTTTAATTAATTCATTAATTTTTGGCTGCGTTGGGTCTTTGTTGCTGTGCATGGGCTTTTTCCAGTTGCAGTGAGCGGGGGCTACTCTTTGTTGCAGTGGTGGGCTTCTCACTGCGGTGACTTCTCTTGTTGCGGAGCATGGGCTCTAGGCACGTGGGCTTCAGCAGTTGTGGCACACGGGCTTAGTTGCTCCGCGGCACGTGGTATCTTCCCGGACCAGGGCTTGAACCCGTGTCTCCTGCATTGGCAGGTGGATTCTTAACCACTGTGCCACCAGGGAAGTCCTGTGCTAATTTTATATTAGGGTTTCCAGAGAGACAGATCAATACGGGGTGCATGTGTATGTGTGTGTGTGTGTGTATTTTGAGGAATTGGCTCATGTGATTTATGGAGGCTGGCAAGTCCACAATCTGCAGGGTAGGCCAACAGGTTGGAGACCCAGGGAAGGGCTGATGTTGTAGATCAAGTTTGAGTTTATCCTATTTGGTATGTTTTAGTCTTCTTGAATGTGTCAGTTAACTTTTGAATCATATTTGGGAATTTTTGGTCCACTATTTCTTCAAACACTCTTTTGCCCCTTTCTCTCTCTCCTCTGCTACTGAGACTCCAATTATTCGTATGTTGTTATGCTTGATGGTGTCTCACAGGTCTCAGAGGCTGCATTCATTTTTCTTCCTTTTTTTCTTTGTTTCTCACACTGGATAATCTTGATTGATTTATCTTTTAGTTCACTGATTATTCCTTCTGCCTGATCACATCTGCTCTTAAGCCCCTCTGGTGAATTTTTCATTTCACTTATATACTTTCTGATTCCAAAATTTTTGTTTGGTTCTTTCTTACAGTTTCTATCTTTTTTTTTTTTGCAGTACGCGGGCCTCTCACTGCTGTGGCCTCTCCCGTTGCAGACCACAGGCTCCGGAAACACAGGCTCGGCGGCCATAGCTCACGGGCCCAGCCGCTCCGCGGCATGTGGGATCCTCCTGGACCAGGGCATGAACCCGTGTCCCCTGCACCGGCAGGCAGACTCTCAACCACTGCGCCACCAGGGAAGCCCACAGTTTCTATCTTTATTGGTAGTCTTTACTTTGTGAGATTTTCCTTAAGGTCTTTAGATATCATTTTCTTTAGATCTTTGAACATTATTTAAAAATGGTTGGGGGCTTCTCTGGTGGCGCAGTGGTTAAGAAGCCACCTGCCAATGCAGGAGACACAGGTTCGAGCCCTGGTCTGGGAAGATCCCACATGCCGTGGAGCAGCTAAGCCTGTGCGCCACAACTACTGAGCCCGCGTACCACAACTACTGAAGCCTGTGCACCTAGAGCCCATGCTCCGCAAGAGAAGCCACCGCAGTGAGAAGCCCGCGCACCACAATGAAGAGTAGCCCCCGCTCGCAGCAACTAGATAAAAGCCTGTGCGCAGCAACTAAGACCCAGAGCAGCCAAAAATAAATATAAATAAGTAAATAATTTAAAAAATAAATAAAATAAAATAAAAATGGTTGATTTCAAGTCCTTGTCTAATATAACCAATGTCCGGGCTTCTCCCCATACAGTTTCTATTAACTACTTTTTTTTCATGTGAATGGGCTGTAGTATACTATTTTTTGGCATGTTTCATAATTTTTTATTGAAAGCTAGACATATTTATTTATTTATTTTTATTTATTTATTTTTTTGCGGTACGTGGGCCTCTCACTGTTGTGGCCTCTCCCGTCGCGGAGCACAGGCTCCGGACGCGCAGACTTAGCGGCCATGGCTCACGGGCCCAGCCGCTCCGCTGCATGTGGGATCTTCCCGGACCGGGGCACGAGCCCGTGTCCCCTGCATTGGCAAGCGGACTCCCAACCACTGCGCCACCAGGGAAGCCCGACATATTTATTTTTAATTAAAAAAAATTTTATTTAAAGCTACATTTCTTTCTTTTTTATTTATTTATTTTTTGCGGTACGCGGGCCTCTCACTGTTGTGGCCTCTCCCGTTGCAGAGCACAGGCTCTGGATGTGCAGGCTCAGCGGCCATGGCTCACGGGCCTAGTTGCTCCGTGGCATGTGGGATCTTCCCGGACCGGGGCACAGACCCGCATCCCCTGCATTGGCAGGCGGACTCTCAACCACTGCACCACTAGGGAAGCCGTCTTTCTTTTTTAAAATATTTATTTATTTATTTGGCTGCCTCGGGTCTCAGTTGTGGCATGCAGGATCTTCGTTGCAGCATGCAGGATCTTTCATTGCGACACGCAGCCTTCTCTCTATTTGTGGCTCATGGGCTCCAGAGCACGTGGGCTCAGTTGCCCTGTGGCACGTGGGATCTTAGTTCCTCGACCAGGAATCCAACCTGTGTCCCCTGCATTGGAAGGAGAATTCTTAACCACTGGACCACCAGGGAAGTCCCTAGACATTTTTGATATAATGTTGGCAACTCTGCAAATCAAATCTCCATCCCCAGGGATTGTTGTTGCTCTTCGATGCTTTCCCTGGCCCGATTCTGTAATCTTCGTAATCTAAACTGTATGTAGCCACTGAAATCTCCCCTTAGTTTAGCTTAGTGATCAGCTAATGACAGGACAAAGATTTCTTCAAATGCCTTGAATGTTCTGCACCCTCCAGTGATTGCTAGATTATTTTCTCAGTTACCATGGTAGTGAGGCTGCAGGTGTCACAGCTACCGCAGAGAAAGGGGAATATGAATAGAGCAAGTTAAAACACCACAAAGGTCAAGATTCAGCCAATTTCATTGAATAAATGCTGTTCAGATTGTTTTAAGCCTCTGGTTAGTTTCCACAGTTCTAAAAAAAAGTTGATTTTGACCATTTGTGCAGTGTGCTTGTTGCTTTTATGGTTGAACAGATTTTTGGAGGTCCTTACTTTCTCATTCAAGAAATATTTCTTGAAGAGTGCTTTTGACAATCAGCTTTTGTCAAGTGCAAGTGCTTTTCTAGGTGGACAGTGATTAGAGTTTAGAACCCACTAAGGGTAGATTGCACTAGAAAACCTCCATCATTTTGTTTTAGGGCCCCAAAGGGCTACATTCTAGGAATAAGGGTGATTGAAAGCAAACTGCAGCTCATCTTTGAATTATTTTAAATTTTTGAATCAGATATGATGATCCAGCGTGCTAGCGTTTCTCAGTTTCTCATGGTGCTAATACTCTAGACACCTGGAAGAAACAAACTTGAATCTTCTCCGTATAAACAGTGTCATTCCAGGCGCCATGTTATTTCTATTAACAATACTGTAAATACAGGCATACCTCAGAGATATTGGGGGTTCAGTTCCAGACTACGACAGTAAAGCTAGTACTGCACTAAAGTGAGTCACAAATTTTTTAGTTTCCCAGTGCATATAAATGTTAGGTTTATGCCATGCTATAGTCTATTAAGTGTGCAATGAACAAATGTGCATGTCTTAATTAAAAAATAATGTGTTGGAAAAATGGCACTGATAGACTTGCTCAACACAGGGTGACACAAACCTTTAATTTGTAAAAAAAAAAAAATGCAGTATCTGCAAAGTACAATAAAGTGAAGCACAATAAAATGAGATACGTCTGTGCTATGTTTGGCAATTTTTAAAAAGGAATATATTTATATTATACACATGTAGGCACATATGTGTATATATTTTTTGAATATATATTACATATATACACACGTGTGTGTATATACACATACATATGTCATGTATTTATTATGTGAAATACATATATATATGTATATCTACTTGAATTTAATTGAGAAGTTAATGAAGCAAAGAAGAATAAGAAGGTGAAGATACAGAACGACAGAAACCCAGAGATGATGAGAGCTGCATTTGGGTCCTTTTTCTTTAGGGAAATATGCTAATTCTGGAAGAGGCAGCTGAAACATTGAAAAGCTGTGGAGCACTTTTGAAGTCTTAGGGATCAAAAGCTGGAGGCCAGGGCCCCCAAGCTAGTGGTAGTTGTGAGTCTTCTCCCCACTATTTGGGCTGTGAATCTGAAGAGCTGCAAACTAGGAGTAAAGAGCTATAGGTAGATCAACTCTGAATGATACTAGTCCTTGAATATGGATTCAGATGAACTCTGACTGCTAGTTTTACTGCCCACTTGCCAAAAGCAAATAAAAACCCTCTGAAGGAAGATAACATTATCCTGGGCGTCAGATTTTTGTGCAATATCTAGCAATCAATAAATAATAACCAAGAATACAAGAGAGAAAATGAAGGGACTGAAAAACTAAGAAAACCAACAGATAATTGATCCAGATGCACAGAGGATTCAGATAGATGAGTAGTCAGACACATTTTAAAATAGCTACACTTAAGTTCAGAGGAATGGAAGACAACATTAAGAATTTTAGCAGGGCTTCCCTGGTGGTCCAGCGGTTGAGAGTCCACCTGCCGATGCAGGGGACACGGGTTCGTGCCCTGGTCCGGGAGGATCCCACGTGCCACAGAGCGGCTGGGCCTGTGAGCCATGGCTGCTGAGCCTGCGTGTCCGGAGCCTGTGCTCCGCGGCGGGAGAGGCCACAACAGTGAGAGGCCCGCGTACAGCAAAAAAAAAAAAAAAAAAAAAATTTTAGCAAA
Organism: Aethalodelphis obliquidens; assembly: GCF_003676395.1. Lineage (NCBI taxonomy): Eukaryota > Metazoa > Chordata > Mammalia > Artiodactyla > Delphinidae > Aethalodelphis > Aethalodelphis obliquidens. The sequence continues at coordinate 8,048,153 of NW_020838018.1, forward strand.
CAGAAACTGGGGAAAAATGGAAATTTCTAGAACTAAAAATTATAATAACCAGAATTAAACACTTAGTGAATGGGTGTATTAGGTTGCTAGGGCTGCCAGAACAACGGCTTAAACAGTAAAAATTTATTTCCTCACAGATCTGTGGGATGGGAAGTCCAAGATCAAGATGCTGTGCTGGCAGGGTTGGATTCTTCTGAGGCCTCTCTCCTTGTCTTATAGATGGCTGTCTTCTCTCTGTGTCACATAGTCTCTACTGCATGTGTGTCTATGTCCCAGTCTCCTCTTCTTAGAAAGACACCAGTCATATTTGATTAGGGCCCACCCCAGTGACCTTTTTTAAACTGAATAACCTCTCTAAATATCTGTTTCCAAATACAGTCACATTTTGGGTGTGGCAGGTTAGGACCTCAACACAAATTTTGGAGAAACACAGCTCTGTGCATAACAGTGGGCAACAGTAGTTTAGACTTAATTGAGGAAATTAAGAGACAATTGAAAGATAGGTAAGAAGAAAATAATCAAACTGCACTGAGATACGGAGGGTTAGAAAATATAACAAGGCAACAGACGTGGGAGTTATGGAGTTAAAATATATTATACACGTAAGTGGTCCAGAAGGAGGTTAGAGAGAGCAGAGGGCAGAAAAACAATGGTAAAGAATATTGCAAAAGTGTTAGAAGACATTAAGTCACAGATACGAGAAATCCAACAAATCCCAAGCAAGATATAAAAAGAAAAGTACACTTAGGCACATTAGAGTAAAACTGTTGAAAGTAAAGACAAATATATATATACATATTAAGGCAAGTCAAAGGAAAATAAAAGAGGTTACCTTCAAGGAGCAACAAATTGACTAATAGCGAACTAGTCAAAAGAAACAGTTTAAGCCACAAGATAATAAAATAATAGCTACAAAATGCTGAAAGAAAATAACTACCAATATAAAATCCAATATCCACTAAAAGTAACTTCTAATAAGGTGAAAAAAGACACTTTGTGGCAAATAAAAAATTGAGAATGCTTGTCACCGGCAGATTTGCACTGAAGGAAAATACAAAAGAGCATTTTTCACCTACAAGGAAAATTACCCCAGAAAACACTTAGAAATGGTTAAAGGAATAAATACAGGAATAAAAGTGCCAAGTATGGGGATAAATTTAAATGAATACCTACCATCTAAAATAATAATGTTTTTGAGTGGATATATATTCATTTGTATGTATAAATTTCAAATTGATGACAGTAATAGCGCGTATATCTGGAAGAAGTAAATGAAGTTCCAGTGCCTTTAGTTTCTTGAATTGTTGAGGAAAAGGTGAAAGTACTAATTTATATTACAGTTTGATACACTAAGAGCTATGTTGTAATTTCTAGGGTAGCCACTAAAAGAATGAAAAAAGAGTTATGTAACAATCAAAATGAGAGAAGAGAAAATAACAAAAATTTTTTTAAGGAAGAAAGGAAAAGAATATAGAACAAATAGCAAGCAGTACTTGGACCTTGAAAATGTTATGCTAAGTGAAAGAAGCCAGTCATAAAAGACCACGTTTTATATGATTCCATTCATAAGAAATGTTCAGAACAGGGAAGTTTACAGAATCAGAAAGTAGGTCAGTGGTTGCTTAGGGCTAAGCTGGGGAGAGAATAGGAGGTGGGTAGAATGGTGGTAGTTTAAGAGTGTGGGGCTTCTTGTTGAGGTGATGAAAATGTTATAAAATAAATTGTGATGGTTTTACATATCTGTGGATATACTAAATACTGAATTTTACACTTTAAATTGATGAATTATATGGTGTGTGGATTATGTCTGAATAAATAAATTTTTTTAAAAAATTTAAAGAATCATATAGAAATTCTGGACTTCTAAAATGTAATAAATGAAAATTTCAGTAGAGGGGCCTAACATCAGATTGGATTAAGCAGAAGAAATAACTAGCAAATTTGAAGATAGGTCAGTTGAGATTATTGAGTGTGAAGAAAAGAAAGAAAAAAGTAAGGAAAATTAATAGAGGCTCAGAGATCTGTGGGACACCGTCAGCCATAGCAATATAAACATAATGTGATTCCCAGAAGGGGAGTAGTGAGAGAGAATTGGGAACAAAGGACATTGGAAGGAATAATAGCCAGAAATTTCCAAAATTAATAAGGTAATCAGTTCATCCAAGAAGCCTAACGAACACTAAGTAGGAAAAACTCAAAGATACCCATACCTAGACACAACCAAGTAAGACTGCTAAAAGACAAAGAGGGCATCTTGAAAGCACCAAGAGAATTGCTCATTATGTTCAAGGCATCTTCAATAAGATTAAGAGCTGACTTCTCATCAGAAATCATGGAGTCCAGAAGGCAATGGGATGACATATTCCAAATGCTGGAAGAAAAAGAAGGTTGAATAAGAATTGTATATCCAGAAAAGCTGCTGTTGAGAAATAAAGGAGAAACCTTGACAATAATATTATGCTCAGTGAAAGAAGCTAGACATAAAAAGCCACATATTTATATTATTCCATTTCTATGAAATATCCAGAATAGGAAAATTTGTAGAGACAGAAAAGAGATTACTGGTTTCCAGGCATTGAGGATGCTGGCAGGAATAGGATGCTGGCAGTAACTGCTAAGGGGTATAGGGTTCTTTTGGGGGTGTTGAAAATATTATGGAATTAGGTAGTGTTGATAGGTATATAACTTTGTGAGTATACTAAAACCACTGAATTATACTCTTTGAAATGGTGAATTTTATGTGATTTACATGTCATTTTTTTTTTTATTGGAGAAAGTAAGACTCTCAGATAAACAAAAACTAGGGGGATTTGTCACTAGCAGACCTGTCCTACGAGAAATACTTAAGGGAGTCCTTCAGGTAGAAATGAAATGACACTAGACAGTAATTTGTATCCACATGAAGAAGTAAGTACCACCAGGAAAGGTAACTATATAGGTAAACATAAGGAGAGCAAAAATATATTTTTGTTTGTAATTTTTCTTGTAGTCTGTGTCTTAAGAGACAAGTGCATAAAGTGGTAAATATAAATCTAAGTGGATATGCATACAGTGTATAAAGATATAATTTGTATGACAATAAAGGCACAAAGTAGAGGGGAGGGAATGGAGCCATAACAGGAGCAAAGTTTTTGAATAATACCAAAATTAATTTTGTATTGGGACTTCCATGGTGGTCCAGTGGTAAAGAATCTGCCTTACAATGCAGGGGACGCAGGTTCTATCCCTGGTCAGGGAACTAAGATCCTACATGCCACAGGGCAGCTAAGCCCACGTGCCACAACTACTGAGCTCACGTGCACCTCAACTAGAGCCCATGTGCCGCGAATTACAGACCCCATGTGCTCTGGAACCCGCGTGCCACAACTGCAGAGCCCACATGCCCTGGAGCCTGTGTGCCACGACTAGAGAAGAGTAAACCTGCACACCACAAGTAGAAGTCCGTGTACCACAACGAAGAGCCCGCGCACCGGTGCAACGACAGATCCCACGTCTAAGACCCAACACAGCCAAAAATAAATAAAATAAATAAATAATAAATAAATCATCTTTTTAAAAAATAAATTTATTTACTTATTTTTAGCTGCATTGGGTCTTCACTGCTGCACGTGGGGGGCTTTCTCTAGTTGCGGCGAGCGGGGTCTACTCTTCATTGTGGTGCATGGGCTTCTCACTGTGGTGGCTTCTCTTGTTGCAGAGCACGGGCTCTAGGTGCGCGGGCTTCAGTAGCTGTGGCACACAGGCTCAATAGTTGTGGCTCATGGACTCTAGAGAACAGGCTCAGTAGTTGTGGCTCACAGGCTTAGTTGCTATGAGGCGTTTGGGATCTTCCTGGACCATTGCTCAAACCCGTGTCCCCTGCACTGGCAGGCGGATTCTTAACCACTGCGCCACCAGTGGTTTAAATCTTTAAAAGAATCTTTAAATCTTTTAAATCTTTAAAAAGAATTTTGTATTAACTGACCAAATGAGATTGTTATAAGTTAATATGTTAACTGTAATCGCCAGGTGAAACACTAAGAAAATAACTCTGAAAAATAAAAGGAACGACAAGGGAATTAATATGGTAACTAGAAAATGTCTATTTAATACAAATTAAGGCAGTTGAGGAAGAATAGAGGGACAAAAAAGATATAAGCCATGTGGAAAAAAATAGTAAAATGGCAGATGTAAATCTTACTGTATCAGTAATTACATTCAATGTAAATGGACTAAACACCAAAGGTAGAGATTAGCAACTTGGATTAAGTGAAAATATGAAGATGTGCTTTCTCCAAGAGACATATTTTAGTTTCAAAGACACAGGAGGTTGAAAGTAAAAGAATGGAACAAGATAAACCAAAAGAGAGCTGGAGTAGCTATACTAATAACAGGCAAAACAGACTTTAAGATAACAATTCTTACTAAAGACAAGAAAGGACATTTCGTAATGGCAAAAGGGTCAATCCATGAGGAAGTCATAAAATATAAACATATATGAAACTAACAACATACATCCAAAAATATATGGAACAAAAACTAACGTAAGTGAAAGGAGAAATAGACAATTCTACAGTAATAGATGGAGATTTCAAAACTTCATTTTTGATAATGGATAGAACAGTTAGAAATAAGATCAACAAGGAAATAAAATACTTGAACAACTCTGCGATCCAACTCAACCTAACAGACATCAACAGAACACACACCAACAGAACACACATTCTTCTCAAATGTGCGTGACACATTCTCCATGATAGAACATATGTCAGGTTATAAAACAAGACTCAGTACATCTTAAAGGATTAAAATCATGCAAAATATGTTCTGAAACCACAATAGAATGAAATTAGAATATAATATGTGGGACATTTGGGAAAGTCACAACTATATGGAAATTAAACAATATTCCCAAGTAACCAGGAGGTCAAAGAAGAAATCAAAAGGGAGATTAGAAAACACTTTGAGATAAATGAAAATAAAGACAAAACATACCAAAACTTGTGGATGTATGTAAAAAAGTGCTTAGAAGGAAAATTTATAGCTGTAAACACCTATAATAAAGAAGAAAAATCTCCAAATAGCCCAAGTTCCACCTTAAGAAATTAGAAAAAGAAGAGCAAACTAAACTCAAAGCAAGAAAGAAGGAATTGATAGAGATTATAGCATAGAGAAATGAAATGCAAAATTGAAAAACAACAGAGAAAATCAATAAACCACAAATTGATTATTTGAAAAGATCAACAGAATTGATAAGCCTTTAGCTAGACCACCCATGAAAACGAGAAGATCAGATACTAAAATCTGGAATGAAAAAGACTACACTACTGACCTTACAGAAATAAAAAAAGGATTTTAAGAAAATACTATGTATGAATCGCTGTATGCCAAGAAATTAGGTAACCTAAGTGAAATGGACAAACTCCAAGAAGGGCACAAACTATCAAAACTTTTTAGTTATACCAAACATTTTAAGAATTAATACTCTTTCACAAACTCTTCCAAAAAATAGGAAAGGAGGGAACACTTCCCAGTTCGTACCATAAGGCCAATATTACCTTGATACTAAAGCTAAACAAAAATACCACAAGAAAACTGCGGAAGACATCCAGACTGGAAAGGAAGAAGTTAAACTATGTCTGTTTCTATTTGACATTATCTTACATATAGAAAACCCTAAAGAATAAACACACTCTATTGTAGCTAGTAAAAGAGTTCAGCAAGGTTGAGGATACAAGACTGCTGTACAATAGTCAACTATTTCTTTACACTAGCAATGGTCAATCCAGAAATGAAATTAAAATAATTCCATTTATAACAGCATAAAAGAGAACTATGTAGGAAAATGTTTAGCAAAAGAAGTGCAAAAAATATACTGAACACTGCAGAACATTGTTGAAAGAATTGAAGAAGACCTAAGCAAAAGGAAAGACAACCCATATTCAAGACTTAATATTGTTAAAATGGTAGTACTCCTTACATTAATCTACAGATTCAAGGAAATACATATCAAAAGTCTAACATTTTTTTTCGCAGGAATAGACAAATTGATTTTCAAATTCATATGGAAATGTGAAAAATTCTAGAATAGGCAAAACAATTTTGAAAAAGAAGAAAATTGAAGGACTCATACTTTCTGAATTCAAAACTTACTACAAAGCTAGAGTAAACAAGACAGTCTGGTACTGAAATGGAAAGAGACGTAGAGATCAGTTGAGAGTCCAGAAGTAAACCTGTGTGCTTATGGTAAACTGATTTCTGCAAGGGTGACATTCAATGGCGAGAAAGCATAGTCTTTTCAGGAAATGGTGCAGGGAGTACTGGATATCCACATGCAAAAGAATGAAGTTGGATCCTTGCCTCACACAATATATAAAAAATAACTTCAAATGGATGAAAGACCTAAATATAGGAACTAAAACTATAAAACTCTAGATGATGGCATAGGTTTATATCTTTGTGACCATTTAACAGACAACAGTTTATTAGATATGATACTGAAAGCAAAAAGCAAGTCAAGAAAAACATAAATCAGACTTCATCAAATTCAAAATATTTTGTGCTTCAAAGTACAAGAAAGTGAAAAGACAACCCATGGAATGGGACAGAATCATTCATCTGGTATATCTAGTACAGGTATAGTTTCCAGAATATACAGCTGAAAAACAAAGAGACAAATAACCCAGCATAAAAATATGCAAACATTTGAATAGACATTTCTCCAAAGAGCATATACAAATAGATGAGAAGCACATGAAGAGAGCTTAATATCATTAGTCATTAGGGAAGTGGAAATCAAAATCACAATGAGGTACCACTTCACATGAAAACCAGATAAAGGCATTACAATAAAGGAAGCTACAGATCAATATTTCTCATGATTATAGATGCAAAAATCTTCAAACAGAATATTAGTAAAGCAAATCTAACAATGCATAAAAAGAATTATACACCATAACTGTTCTGAGTTGAATACTGCCTCTCCAAATTCATGTCCACCTCGATCCTGTGAATGTGATGTCATCTGGAAATAGGGTCTTTGCAGATTCAGTCAGGTTAAGATGAGGTTAGGCTGGATTAGGGTGGGCCCTAAGCCAATGATGTATTCTTAAGAAGAGGGAAGTTTGGTCAGAGTCTTAGAAGGTCATGTGAAGGAGCAGAGACACAGACACACAGGAGAAGGCACTGGAAAGGTGGAAGCAGAGATCGGAGTGATGTATCTACAAGCCAAGAAACACTAAGGATTGCCAGAAACCACCAGAAGCTAGAATAGGCAAGGAAGTATTCTTTCCTAGGGCCTTTGGAGGAAGCATGCGAACCTGCTGATACCACAGTTCTGGACTTCTGCCCTCCAGAACTGTGAGAGAATACATTTCTGCTGTTCTAAGCAACCCAGTTTGTGGTTGTTACAGCAACCCTTAAAAAGGATACAACAACCAAGTGGTTTGTATTCCAGTTATGCAGGCCTGGTTCAGCATTTGAAAATCAATCAGTGTGGTCTGTCACATCAACAGGCTAAAGAAGAAAAATCCTATCATGTCAACAGATGCAGAAAAAGTATTTGACAAAAGTCAACTCCCATTCGTGATTAAAAAAACAAAAAAGAAAAACAAGCAAACAAAAAACAACAACAAACCTCCCAGCAGACTAGAAGTATAGGGGGAACTTCATAAACTTAATACAGAACATCTACAAAAATCCTGCAGCTAACCTTATACTTAATTGTGAGAAACTAGATACTTTTCCCCTAGGATCAAGAACAAGACAGTTACTTCTTCTCTCACCACTCCTATTCAGCATCATACTGGAAGTCCTAGCTAATGCAAAAAGACAAAAGGAAGTAAAAGTTATACAGTCAAAAAGGAGGAAAAAAAACTTTGCAGGTAGCATGGTGTCTATGTATACAGCTCAAGAAATCAACAACAACAAAACTGCTGGAATTACAAGGTTGCAGAATACAACATAAATATACAAAATTAAATTGCTGAAAAAACCCACAAAATCAATTCCTTTTCTATATATCAGCAATGAACAATTGGCATTTGAAATTAAAAACAATACCATTTGTATTCGCACCAAAAAATGAAACATTAGATGTAAGTCTAACAAAGCTTATATAAGATTTACATGAAGAAAACTCTAAAACTCTCATGAAAAATATCAAATATCTAAATAAATGGAGAGATATCCCATGTTCATTGATAGGAGGACTCAATATTGTTAAGATGTCAGTTCTTCCCAATTTATCGATTCACTGTAGCCCTAGTCAAAATCCCAGCAAGTTACTCTGCAGATATTTACAAACAGATTGTAAAGTTTAAATAGGTAAAAGACACAGGGTAACCAACACAGTACCTAAGAACCAAATCGGAGGACTTTTGTTACTCAAAGCGTTACTATGAAGCTACAGTAATATAGATGGTGTGGTATTGACAAAAAGAAAAATAGACATGTCAAGGTAACAGAATTGAGAGCCCAGAAGTAGACCTATACAAATAGATTCCAGTGATCTTTGATAAAAGATCATGGGCCACTTCAATGGAAAAGGAGAATCTTTTCAACAAGTGGTGCTGGAACAGCTGCCCATCCACATGCAAACAAACAAAACAAACAAAAACTATACCCAGATCATATACCTTTCACAAAAATTAACTCAAAATTATCACAAACTTATCTTTAAAATGCAAAAGTTTAAAAAGTATAGAAGATAACATAGAAAATCTTGGTGACCTTGGGTTTGGTGATGACTTTTTGATACCAAAGCACTATCCATGAAATAAAGAACTGATAAACAGGACTTAATTAAAATAAAAAAACAACTTCTGTGAAACTTCTGTGAGAGGCATTAAGAGAATGAAAAGAAGCTACAGACTGGGAGAAAATATTTGCAAAACATATCTGATAAAATACTGTTATCTGAAATATACAAAGAACTCTTAAAATCTCAATAAGAAAACAACCTAATTAAAAGATGGGCAAAAGACTTGAACAGACTTCTCACCAGTGAAGATATACAGATGGCAAATAAGCATATGAAAAGATACTCAGTATAACATTAGGGAATGGCAAATTAAAACAAGATACCACTACACATCTATTAGAATGGCCAAAACCTAAAACACTGACAACACCAAATGCTAGTGAGGATGGGGAGCAATGGGAACTCTCATCATTGTCTGAGGGAATGTGAAATGGTACAGCCACTTTGGAAGGCAGTTTGGTAGTTTCTTACAAAACTAAACATACTCTTACTATACGATTCAGCAGTCACACTCCTTAGTATTTACCCAAATGAGGTGAAAACATATGTCCACACAAAAACCTGCACAAAGATTTTTATAGCAGCTTTATTTATAATTGCCCAAACTGGAAGCAACGAAGATGTTCTTCAGTAGATGAATGGACAAATAATCTATGGTACATCCAGACAATTAAATACTCAGCAGTAAACAGAAATGAGCTATCAAGGCATGGGAAGATATGGAGGAATCTTTTTTTTTTTTTTTTTGGTGGTACGCGGGCCTCTCACCGTTGTGGCCTCTCCCGTTGCGGAGCACAGGCTCCGGACGCGCAGGCTCAGCGGCCATGGCTCATGGGCCCAGCTGCTCCGCAGCACGTGGGATCTTCCCGGACCAGGGCACGAACCCGTGTCCCCTGCATTGGCAGGTGGACTCTCAACCACTGCGCCACCAGGGAAGTCCTGGAGGAATCTTAAATGCATATAACTTAAGTGGAAAAACCCAATCTGTAAAGGCTACATACTATATAATTCCAACTATAGGACATTCTGGGAAAGACACAAAACTACGGACACAGTAAAAAGATCAGTGATTGCCAGAGGTTTGGGAGGGTGAGGAAGGGAAGTATAAATAGGGAGCACAGGGGGTTTTTAGGGCTGTAAAAGTACTATAATGGTAGATAAATGACATGCATTTCTTAAAGCCTATAGAATGTAGAAGAGAGTGAATGCTAATATAAACTGTGGACTTTAGTTAATAGTAATGTATCAATATTTATCAGTTGTAACAAATGCACCACCCTAATGTAATATGGTAACAATAGGGGAAACCATGTGTATGGTTGGTGGGGAAGGTGTATACGGGAACTCTGTACCATGGCCTCAAGTTTTTTGTAAACTTAAAACTGGTCTGAAAAATAAAGTCTCTATTTAAAAGCATGCACACACAGTGAGATACCACCTCACACACACTAGGATGGCTAAAATAAAGAAGATAATAAGAGTGTTGTCAAGGATGTGGAGAAATTGGAACCTTCATACATTGCTGGTGGGACTGTGAAATGGTAGAGCTTCTTTGAAAAACAGTTTGGTATTTCGTCAGGATGTTAAACATAGAGTTACCATATGACCCAGCAATTCTACTCCTAGGTATAAACCAAGAGAATTGAAAACATATGTCCACACAAAACTTATATATGAATGTTCATAGCAGTATTATTCATAATAGCCAAAACTGGAAAAAACCCATATAATCGATGAATGGACAAATGTGATATAGCCTGTAATGTAATATCATTTGGCAACATAAGAGAATGAAGGACTGATACAACATGGGTGAACTATGAAAACATTATGCTCAGTGAAATATTTAGTCACAGAAGACCACATATTACATGATTCTGTTTGTCCAAAATGGGCTAATCCAAAGAAACAGAAAGTATGTTAGTGTGTTCCAGGAGTTGGGGTTAGGGTGGGCGATGGGAAATGACTGCTAATGGGTATGAGATTACCTTTTGGGGTGATGAATATGTTCTAAAATTAGATAGTGGTGATGGTTGCAAAATTCGATAAATGTAAAACTTTTGACTTTTATACCTTAAAAGAGTGTCTTTTATGGTATAGCAAATTATATCTCAATAAAGCTGTGATTTAAAAAAAAGCACCACTCCCAAACATCCATCTAGCTTACGTACCCTTGTGGAATCAGCAAAATCAACACATGCTGCCGGGGAAAAACAAGTTCAAAAGGCTGGCTTATTCCTCTGGGCCCCCATCCTTCCTCTGATACTGCCTTCAGGTAGATGTTTTTATATTTTGTCCAGCTTTTCCAGTTGTCCTCAGTGGCAGGGTTTCTTAGAAATCCTGGTCCACCACCTGAAGCCTTGTTGGCAAGCTTAATCTCATCTGTGGTTTTATTTTATTTTATTTTATTTTATTTATTATTTTTTTTTGCGGTACGCGGGCCTCTCACCACGGCAGCCTCTCCCATTGCGGAGCACAGGCTCTGGATGCACAGGCCCAGCGGCCATGGCCCACGGGCCCAGCCGCTCTGCGGCACGTGGGATCCCTCCAGACCAGGGCACGAACCCGTGTCCCTTGCACCGGCAGGCGGACCCCCAACCACTGTGCCACCAGGGAAGCCCTGTGGTTTTATTTAATATCTGTATTTAGATTTATATTTCTGGTCCAGCAAATTTTCTGGTCTCAAATTTTCTGGTCTAAGGAAATCTTTACCTTCTTAAATATTATTGACTTTTTTGTTTGTATAGGTATATATCAATAATTACCATATTAGAAGTTAAAACTGAGAACTTTTTAATGTTTTTTAATTTACTTTAAAAATAATAAGCTCAATATAGTTAATAACATAAATAACATTTATTTTATTTTTTATTTTAATTAGTTAATTTATTTTTGGCTGCATTGGGTTTTCGATGCTGCGCGCGGTCTTTCTCTACTTGCGGCAAGTGGGGGCTACTCTTCGTTGTGGTGCGTGGGCTTCTCATTGCGGTGTGCGGGCTTCTCGTCGCGGTGTGTGGGCTTCTCGTTGCGGTGTGCGGGCTTCTTGTTGCATTGGCTTCTCTTGTTGCAGAACATGGGCTCTAGGCACACAGGCTTCAGTTGTTGTGGCACGTGAGCTCAGTAGTTGTGGCTCATGGGCTCTAGAGCACACGCTCAGTAGTTGTGGTGCACTGGCTTAGTTGCTCCGTGGCACGTGGGAACTTCCCGGACCAGGGCTCGAACCCATGTTCTCTGCATTGGCAGGCGGGTTCTTAACCACTGCGCCACCAGCAAAGTCCCATAAATAACATTTTAAATTAAAAATTACTTTCAAAATGTTCGGTGATGTTTTACATTTTGGCAAGTGGCTTTAATGTTTGGGTTAGTAAAAGGCAAGTGAATATCCTACATTTAATTTATTGCAGTGTCACACATCATTTACTTTCTGGAAAATTCTACTGGATATTTATGAGCGAATTAGAGTGAAAATGGCAAGTAATGTAGTAGGAGTATTGTGAAATTAGTTTTGACTCTGTGCACTCCCTAAAACATCTAAGGGGAAGAATTGGAGCCCAGAGCACCCATTGAGAATCACTCTGGCCCATACCCTTCATCTGAGCTCCTAGACCACATGTGAGTCTGAGTGCCAGTGTTGCCTTCCACTCATGTGTGAAAATCAAAACCAAGCTACATTCTTGACACTTGCCTTAGCTTTAGCTCTCATGATTAGTAATCGCTTAATGTTGTGTTCATCTGTTATTTGGCCTGAGGGTTGAGAAGATTAAACTCAGCTGTAGTTAATTCAGCCCCTTTTGCTTTTCCTGTGGCTGTGGCTGTGGCTGTGGCTGTGGCTGTGGCTCTGGCTCTGGCTCTGGCTCTGACTTCATATTGCTGGACTGGTCTGACTAGTGTTCAACCCTGGAGACAGAAGGGAGTGGGCCACGGTATTGCCTTTGGAATCAAAAGCTTCAGGCAGCCAGTTTCCAATGTGTGAGAGTATAGGTTCTTTCTGCTTCTCAGTTCCACCTTCACTTCCCTTTTCTTAGCACAATTGGGAGGATCTTAGGGTGGAGAGTTATCTTGAGCAAGTGATTATTTGGGGACTCTTCCAAACCTCAGCCTGCCCTTTCTGCACCTGCCACTTCTAGTAGCTTGCCTGGCCTCTTCTTCCTTTTTTTCCCCCATTTTTTTTAATTGAGTAAAATACACATAACATAAAATTTACCATCTTAACCATTTTTAAGTATAACATTTCAGTGGTATTAAATACATTCAGAATGTTGGGCAGTCATCATCATCATCCATCTCCATAACTCTTTTTTTATCTTGTAAAACTGGAACTCTGTCCCCATAAAACTAATTCCCCATGCTGCCCTCCCCCTAGCCCGTTGCCACCACCCTTCTACTTCCTGTCTCTGATTTTGACTACCCTGAGTAGCTCATACACGTGGAATCATACTGTATTTGTCTTTTTGTGACTGGTTTATTTCACTTAGCATAATGTCTTCAGAATTGACCCATGTTGTAGTATTCAATACATTGCAGTGCTACCTGGAATCCTTTACCCGTCTTGCTGACTGAATTGTCTGCTAGTTCTTTCACTGAGGCATAATATTCACTTTTTCCTCTAGAGAACAAATGTCTTATACTTCTCTGTTCCCATAGCATTTTATTTATATTCTTTGTTATGTTATTTGTAATGTATTGAGAGTATTTACTTTGTGTCTGTCTCCCCAGTGTTAATTTGAGTTCCACTAATATTTGGAAGGTATCAAGATAATTTTTAAATTTTCTGAGGCTAGCACAGTGGCTCATATCTAGTGGTCATTAAGTGTTTGTTCAGTGAATGAATGGAATCACACATAAAAGAACATCTCAGACTTCCAGCAGATACTTATTTTCTACTTGATCCTCACTGTTGTATTCAGTGCTAGGGATAGTAAGCCAACAAGCACAGTCCTGCTTTCATTAATTTATTGTTTCATGTATTTACCCTAGTACTGAAGTGATTTAATAATGTATATTTAACGTTTATGTTTCAGTATTGTGATTTGTCTCATATTTTGACCCCCCTAGATCATAGTCTTATCATTTATGAAATGAAGAGAATGGACTAGATGACCTAGAGAAGTTACCATTGTTGACTGTTATTATTAGATTTGAAAGCTCCTTAATAACAGGAATCATGCCTTTCACTTCTACTGGAATCTTACATAGGGCCAAGTATAATGTCTCACACTCAGGAGTTGGTTAGCAGATTTTAAAGAAAGAGGTAATATCAGTGAATACTTCAGACGAATTTGATTCTATTTTTCACTCCATTGATCTTGTTAGATCCCTTCCCTGTGCTTCAGAATATCTGTATGTCCTTGATCTAGTTTGTTCTCAACTTTTGTTTGTAGCTTAAAAAAATTATATACGTATATACACACACTTTATCCCTCTTAACCCTGAGAAGAAGAAAAGTAAGGTGCTCATTTACATCCATTTTTCAAGTGAGGAAGCTGAGTCTTCAGGAGCATAGCTGAGGAGCAGCACATTCAGACTCAGTCCCAGGTCCCCTGACCCCAGACCCAGTGTAATTCTTCTCTGTTTCCTCATCTGTGAAATCAGGTTTTCTTCCAGATCTAAGTGCCTGTGTTACCCACCCTTTTACACAACGTATCAGTTAGGGGTCTTTGGGAAGTCACAGAAACGTGCTAACTTTAGCAAAATGGGGATTAATTGGTAAGATCATGGAGAGTCTCAGAGGATTCGTGAGAAGGTTGAGCGTCAAGCTGGGAAATGGATAGGGTTCCAGAAGCAGGGACCTGAAGAAGCACCACCACAAAGGGAAAAACTCCAAGTGTTTCTTATTCTCTGTCGAAGAGTCAGAGTGAGGGAGGAGTGTTCTTCTGGGGCAGTTTTGTTCCCCCAGTGGGCAGCCTAGAGACATTTTTGGTTATAACTTGAGAGAGATTGCTACTGGCATCTAGTGGGTAGAGGCCAGGAATGCTGCTAAACATCCTCTAGTGTCAGCCCCCAGTAAAAGGAATTCACTGGCCCTACATGTCAGTAGTGTTGAGGTTGAGAAGCCCTGGATTAGGGGAAGGTACCTTGATTAATAATCGCTCGAATTCCAATGTACCCTGTTGGAGGCAGGAGGACACTTAAAATGCTCTTACCAAAAAGAGGTGGAATAGATGCTAGACAGCCAAAAACAACATAAAAACAAAAAAGTACGACTGGGGCAATAATTCCAATCTTGGAATGTGAAGATGAATCACATGTTTGTAAATACAGTACTTGCGGGGTCTCAGAAAAAAGAGACATTTATAAAATATTTGAATTTTAAACTTAAACTCCAAAAAGATGCTAGGTGATTATTTATTATTAAAAAGGGTTCTTTGAAATGAAACTTAAATTTTCATGTAGAGTAACCTATAAAGAATATGTAGTATAAGCCTACCTAATTCAATGATAAATTAGGGTTTTGAGGGGAATTGTGAACAAAAACCTAGGATGAACCAAAATCAGAATCAAACTGTCACTAACTGAATTAAACCAAAGCACTTTATTTATTTATGTATTTCTTTGGCCATGCCACATGGCATGTAGGATCTTAGTTCACCAACCAGGGATCGAACCCGTGCCCCCTGCAGTGGAAGCATGGAGTCCTAACCACTGGACCGCCAGGGAAGTCCCTAAACCTAAGCACTTTAAAGAAAACTTATAGTTTAAAATGAAACAGCTTATTTTTTAAAATTATTGAAGTCACATACAACTAGAACATAATTATATTCTCTAAATGGGGAAAAAATTATTTTTCAAAACTGATTCAAGCCAGCATTTAATTTGATTTGGATCCACGGACAATTTACCAGGACTGGAGTTTACTTAGTTATATTAAGAATATTTAAAAAAAAAAAAGAATGTTTCACACTATACCTGATGGTAGGATAATATTTAGTAAAGGATCCCCTTTCATTTGTCAGCAACTTTGGATGTTGCTGATACACAGAAACGTGAGGATGGTGGATCTGTGGGATGTGCAGTTGTATGTTAGAATTTCTGCAGCAGTTCACCTTGTTTTTTGCCTAGACAGGTAATTAGTGTTAAATCCAAGTAGTAGGAAGATTGATTCAGCCCATAATTTTCCTTCCTCTTAACTTCTTTTCACACCGTTTCAGTATAAGCCGTATATATGTGACTCAGAGCCTGCTTATTTGGTTTCATATTTTATAACACCTTTGGTGTACCAGACCGGTTTTACTACCCTGAGGAAGTCTAGAAATGACTAGAAGCTGCTTCTCCCTGCCCTTCCAACATGATGGCTTTGGGTCCAGCTGTGAAAGGGACCTACTGCCGTGTCTCCAGGTTGTTCACTGAGTGAGCCTTTCTCTGCCTGTGGTCATTAGCCCCAGGGCCACACAGTTCACCTCAGCAGGGTGTTGTTTCAGGTGAACCACTGTCTCCCAGAGAAGATTGTGGTGTACCGTGATGGAGTGTCTGATGGCCAACTAAAGACAGTTGCCAGCTATGAGATTCCTCAGCTACAGAAGTGTTTTGAAGCTTTTGAGAATTATCATCCCAAGATGGTGGTATTTGTAGTTCAGAAGAAAATCAGCACCAGTGTGTACCTGTCTGCTACCGAGCACTTTGTGACTCCCTCCCCCGGGACTGTGGTAGATCATACAATAACAAGCTGTGAGTGGTAAGTGGGCGAGACACAGTATTTCAACAAGAATAGGTTGGAGAAGTTGTCTGTTCCCTGGGTATTGGAATGGGGAGGTTGCCTAGAGAGATGTGGAATGGAATCAGAGATTTTACTGTTAAAAAGTAAAATTTTAAAAACTATTTAAAAACACACAAACCAACAATGAAGCTTTTCCCTCTTAAGTATATAATATTGAACATACAGTCTTTTCCTAAGACTATGCATGCTTAACCTTCTGCACACAGATGTCATTTCTACCACCATTCTTAAATAGCCTGTTGAGTCAGGAGACCTGAATTCTCAGCCTAGTTTGGTCCTTGTATGTCCTTGATCCAGTCATTTGACCTCTCTGAGCCTTAGGTGAAGGAGCTAGAATGAGCTCCAAGATCTTTTCCAGCTCTGGCCAAATCCAACTATACCATTACTTTGTACTTTTTCCTTTCTAGGGTGGACTTCTACCTTCTTGCCCATCATGTACGACAGGGTTGTGGCATTCCTACCCATTATGTTTGTGTTCTCAACACTGCACACCTGAGCCCTGATCATATGCAGAGGTGAGCTGACCAGTAACCTACTCCTCACTTGTAAATAATTCAGGCCAGGGAGCTAAGGCTAAGACCTGGAATTTTAAAACCACTGAATTAGACAAACTGGATCACTGGTTTTTGGCTTAATAATTTTCTGATTCTCTTTGGAAGCATTTTGAATTTATCTTTTGAAGTTGGATTTCCTAATACTCATTTTCTCTTATATAATCAGAAAAGACAAATACTGCCCACTGCCAGGAATATTTACCCCTTGAGTTTCTTCTTGCCTTTCATGATAATGGTATCTTTTTGAGGTGCGACTGATAATCCTTGTTGTACACTAAAATTACTTGGAGACCTTTCAAAAAATACACCCAGGCTTCACGAACTCCAAGCATTCTGAGGCATTCGCATTTTTTTTTTTTTTGCGGAACGCGGGCCTCTCACTGTTGTGGCCTCTCCCGTTGTGAAGCACAGGCTCTGGACGCGCAGGCTCAGTGGCCATGGCTCACGGGCCTAGCCGCTCCGCGGCACGTGGGATCTTCCCGGACCGGGGCACGAACCCGTGTCCCCTGCGTCGACAGGCGGACTCTCAACCACTGCGCCACCAGGGAAGCCCGGGCATTCGCATTTTTAAAAACTGATTCTAATGATTATGACACACAGCCAGGTTTGAGATGCATTGCTCTTGCGCTCAGATTATATAAATACTTTGCTGGGGTACTTACCTTTCTGCAGCTTTTTCTTGAGGCAGAAAGCAAAAACAAAAACAAAAACATGTTCTCCTTACTGTTTTCCTTGTTTTGATATAAAAAGAGGAGCACCTAAAGTGGGAATTTCCCCATGCCCTTTTGACTTACAAATAGTGGAAATAGATACAATTCCACTTAAAAATAATGATTCCCAAAAGTTGCATCATCTGTTCCTCAGTCCCCCAGTTTGCTGGTTAAGTATGCTGTGTCACACACCCAGAAGTACATAATGTGCGCCAAATTGAAGATGAAAAGTGAAAAGGATCATGTTTTCTTCTTGGCCTACAGGTTGACTTTCAAACTGTGCCACATGTACTGGAATTGGCCTGGTACCATTAGAGTTCCAGCTCCTTGCAAGTATGCCCACAGGCTAGCTTTCCTGTCAGGACAAATCTTGCATCATGAACCAGCCATCCAGCTGTGTGAGAACCTGTTCTTCCTGTGACTGAACAATCAGGACATGGGCTGGTCAGAGCAATCAGACTTCTGAACTCAGCTGTGAACTCAGCTGTGCAGGATTAACAGTGACTGAAAGGGGTTTTGTGTTGGTGTTTTCCCTTTCACCACCCAGTAGAATAAGATATCTTTTTTTCTTTTCTCTTTTAAACCTGATATCACCAAGAAGCAGTTTCCACCCTAAGGATCAGCTAGAAATTGTCTCGTTGCCTTTGTAGAGCACATGGGGGTAGTCTGCTACTGCGTAGATGGGGTAGGTGAAGACAGGGGACCCTTCAGGAGCCTCCAAAGCCAACTTGAGCTGTAGAAACCCGCAGAAGCAGCGATTGCACTTACAAACTCTGTTTACTAATAAGCAGTTCCCATTTCTGGTGCCAGAGGTGATAATGAATGAAGTCTTTGCAAGTTTCTTAAAGTAGAGAGCTACTTTATTTGGGCAACTGGGAAAGGTAAGAAGGCAAGGTTTTTCAAGATATGCCTATTGCTGGAAAATGTGAAAGGCATGTAGTAAAACCAGCTGGTGGGATAGTCAGGCCCTTGCTGACCTAATCTTCTCTAGGGATTGAGTTAATGACACGTGACTTGAGCTGGCTTTGAAAGAGGTGTTTAGCTATTCCTTGGCCTCCTAAGAGAGGCCAAATGCAGTTTTTTCTGTATATTTCAGTTGCTTTATAGCATGCCATGTTGATTTCTTCCTCCCTCCCTCCCGGCCACATATACACACACTCAGGCAGGAAGAAGACAGCTTTGCTTCTTGTTACTGACCTTTAGTACGTTTCAGTTTTTTTTAAATTAAGCATCAGAACCTGTGAAATTCAGCAGCTTGGAAGGTTCATGACGGGGCATGAGCTTTTCTTGACCCTTTCTCCCCAGTGTGTCACCTTCTTTTCTGTTGATACGTTTGCAAATTGAATCACTCATTTCCCTTGCTCAATACCCTCTTCCCGGCTGTTGGCTCATTTTGTTAGGAGTTTTTCTGAATCCATGTTACGATTTCTAGAAGTTGGTTTTGGGAAACATGACACTCCTTCCAAAGTCCAGACGTTTCAGTTTAGAAAGTTGTCACTGTGTCTGTGGGTTTCAGTGTTTTGGGGAAGCACTGTTTTTGTGTGTTTATTTTTCCCCGTTTAAAAATTTCCAGTCCCTTCAGGGCTAATTCAGTCATACCTTGCTTTACCTGGGTTTTAAAAGACAGTTACATTTAATCTTTTCAAATTTGCATTTATTTATTTTTTGGTATGATGGCAGGGAGGGGATGAAGCAGAAATCCCTATTTTATATGACAGTGTGTGAGAAGAGAAACTTCAGCTTAGAAATCTTTAGAAGAAGAAAACTGAGCAGGCGTTGCGTTGGCAGAGGGGGAGCGGCTCTGGGTGTCAGTGGTCTCAAGTGCACTTCGGTTCCGTTTGGAGTGAGGGCCAGCAGAAGGCTGAGACCTGGGATTTAAACACCACGGAATCAGACACATTGGATCACTGGTTTTTGGCCTAACAGTCTCTGATTCTCTTTGGAAGCATTTTGAATTTGTCTTTTGAAGTTAGATTTCCTAATACTCGTTTTCTCTTATATAATCAGAAAAGACAAATACTTGAATATAATACAAAAATTTCACTTTTTATGCCTGGTTTTCTTGTCTTGTTTTTTCAGTCTTAATGTGAAATCACTGGGTCATGGGATGGGAAATAAATAAAAACAAATTTGTATAAATGTGTAGTTGTGTTTGAAATAATGTCATTGACATATGATATTGATATAGTTCTTTTCCTTTGTAGAGCTGTAACACTTGTTAAAATTACTAATTTGTTACTAGGCATGCTGGATGCAGCTCCAGTATTAGTACCCAGGTAATTTCACTGAGATCTGGCAGTAAGATTTCTTGGAAAAGACTGTAACAGTCTTACTTCTGGGACAAATGAGGCAACTGTGTGTGAGTGTGTGAGAGTGTGTGTGTGTGTGTGTGTGTGTGTGTGTGTGTGTTGTCTTGTTTTCAAAAATCTCTTTTCCCATCAGACAATTTCTGTTAGCCTAAGTGAGAGCCAGCTCCTAAGGGTGACCCTCCCTTCTCACCTTTTCCTAATGCTTGCCCTTCTTTGCATGTACTTCATGGTGTGTCTGTAACCTTTAAAAATACCTTCCCAAAGCACCCTGGCTGCTTGCCTCACCACTACGTCCTTTTCTATTTATTTAGAAACTCCATCTTAAATGATGCAGTGCTTCTTGAACTCATTCTAGAAAGAATCCAATTTCTTTTTTATTAATTTTTTAAAATTAAAAAAAAAAATTTCTTTTTTAAAAAAATTTATTGATTGATTTATTGGCTGCATTGGGTCTTTGTTGCTGCACAGGCTTTCTCTAGTTGGCGGCGAGCGGGGGCTACTCTTCGTTGTGGTGCGTGGGCTTCTCGTTGCGGTGGCTTCTCTTGTTGTGGAGCACAGGCTCTAGGTGTGCGGGCTTCGGTGGTTGTGGCTTGCGGGCTCTAGAGCACAGGCTCAGTAGTTGTGGCGCACGGACTTAGTTGCTCTGTGGCTTGTGGGATCTTCCCAGACCAGGGCTCGAACATCATATGTTGATGCTCAACATCATATGTCATTAGAGAATTACACATTAAAATGAGATACCACTGCACACCTATTAGAATGGCCAAAATCCAAAATACTGACAACACCAAATGCTGGTGAGGATGTGGAACAACATGAACTCATCATTGCCTGAGGGAATGCGAAATAGTATAGCCGCTTTGGAAGAAACTTTGGTAGTTTCTTACAAAACTAAACATATTTTTATCATATGATCAAGCAGTCACACTGCTTGGTATTTGCCCAAATGAGTTTACAACTTTTGTCCACACAGAAACCTGCACATGAATGTTTAAAGCAGCTTTATCCATAATTGCCAAACTTGTAAGCAACCAAGATGTCCATTAGTAGGTGAATAAACTATGGTACGACAAGGCAATGGAATATTATTCAGTGCTAAAAAGCAATGAGCTATCAAGCTACTGGAAAGACCTGCAGGAAACTTAAATGCATATTACTGAGTGAAAGAAGCCAATCTGAAAAGGTTACATACTGGATGATTCCAACTATATAACATTCTGGAAAAGGCAAAAACTATAGAGACAGTTAAAGGGTCAGGGGTTAGGGGAGAGGAGGGATGAATGGGCAGAGCACAGAGGATTTGTAGGGCAAGGAAACTATTCTGTATGATATTGTATTGGTGGATACATGTTATTATATATTTGTGTAAACCCATAGACTGTGAAACACTAAGCATGAACCCTGATGTAAACTGGGACTTTAGGTGATTATGATAAGTTGATGTAGGTTCACTAATTGTAACACATGTACCATTCTTGTGGGGGATGTTGATAATGGGGGAGGCTGTACGTATATGGGAAATCTTTACCCTCTGCAAACTGTGCTGTGAACCTAAAGCTATTCTAAGATACATACATATTTTTAAGAATGAGTAAGTGTGGGTGTTCCTTGCCGGTCTAGAGGTTAGGATTCGGCGCTTTCACTGCCCTGGCTCGGGTTCAATCCCTGGATCCCTAGTTAGGGAAATGAGAATCCCCCAAGCTGCACGGCACACAAAAAAAGAAAAAGAATGAGTAAGGGAGACTTCTGGCAACATGGCAGACTTGAGCTGACCATACTGACGAAGGTTGGCCGAAATAGGGAAAAAAAATTTTTTTATGTTAAGTAGCTGGATTTTCAGGAAATGGAATGAGGGAAGAGAGGAAGATGTGGGGGAAGGAGGAAGGAGGGAAAATATTGAGGCACGAGAAAGAAAGGGAAGCCAGAGTAGTTATAGTTGATGCCAACACGGCATCCCAGGGTTATGGACAAAATGCAGGGACAGGAGCACTGAGCTTTTTCATTTCAGATAAGGATAGAAGATGCAGCCTTAGACCTTATGAGGTGCAGGATTGCTGGGGTGAATTCTCCTAGATGAAGAGAGCTGGAGCCTGGAAGGGGAGTAGAGTAGAAGGTCCGTGCCAACCATCCATCCTGGGGCAGCAGCAAGAAAGTTAGATGAAAGGCATTTATGAGAAATCCCCAAGCTTGGGCCACAGACAGGTGTGTGCAGCCTGAATTCATATTAGCATGTGGAAGGACCACATGCTGACAAATTACCATGAAGATTGGCCCAGACTGGTGAGAGCCCAGAGCCCTGGAGAAACGAATAATCAACTGGAATGCAGCATACACAGGTATAAATGGGAACTATGAAAAAGAAGATATAGGAGAGAATGAGAAGGTCTAATAGGAGTTCCTGCAGGTTAAAATAGAATAAGCCACACGATTATGGACAATATAAAGATAGAGTTTTCCAGAATGAGAGACAAATATCAATACCTGAAGAAACTCATTGAGGATAAAGAAAAGAACAACCACTCCTAGATGTACTGTAGTACAAAGACAGAATCTTAAAAACAACCAGAGAGGTTGCTTATAAAAGAAGTTAGACTGGCAGCAGACTTGTTACCAACCACAACAGATGCTCAAAACAAAAGGAATAATAACTTAAAAATGCAAAGTCAACTTGGAATTCTGTTCCCATCTAAACATTCATTCAAAGATGAGGACTGGGGCTTCCCTGGTGGCACAGTGGTTAAGAATCCGCCTGCTGATGCAGGGGACATGAGTTCGAGCCCTGGTCTGGGAAGATCCCACATGCTGCGGAGCAACTAAGCCCGTGCACCGCAACTACTGAGCCCATGTGCCACGACTACTGAAGCCCGCCTGCCACAACTACTGAAGCCTGTGCTCCTAGAGCCCGTGCTCCGCAATAAGAGAAGCCACTGCAGTGAGAAGCCCGCGCACCACAACAAAGAGTAGCCCCCCGCTTGCCTCAACTAGAGAAAGCCCATGGGGCAGCAATGAAGACCCAATGCGGCCATAAATAAATAAATAAATAAAAAGATGACCAAAATAACAATATTTTCTAATAAAGATCAGAGCAGAAATTAATGAGATAGAGAATAGAAAAATAATACAGAAAATCAACAAAACCAAAAGATGGTTCCTTAGATTAACAGAATTGGCAAGCCTTTAGCTGGACTGGCCAGGGGAAAAAAAAAAGAGAGGACTACTAACCTTACAGAAATTAAAAGGATTATAAAGGAATACTATGAACAATTAAATGCCAACAAATTAGGTGTCTTAGATGAAATGAACAAATTCCTATAGATAACTTGCTACTGAACCAAGTGTTATTTTTCCCAGTTATCTTTTTTTGCCCACTGAAACCCTCGGATGATAACAGAAATGAGAATGTGGCTTCTAAAGGTGTTTTCTTTTGTCTGACAGAGCGTGGGGTCCTAGTCCTCTGACATGATTTTGGGTGAACTAGAACCTTCACATTCCGTCTGATCCTCTTGAATTCGTTAAGACATGCCAAAACAGAGAAAACTCATTTTTCCCCTTAAAGTGTCTTAGAAACCTCGCCATTGGTTTCTCTCTTCAGTCTCTCTAGAGCTCGCCTGATAGCTGGGGGGTGGAAGGGGGATCTTTGCCCCACCCTGCTGATCAAGTTGTCTACCTTGTCAACACACCACAGAGCGGGCTTTGATTTCAAGTCCCCAGTCCCACTTTGTACACTGTCTGGGCCAGGGTCTCATTTCCCTGGCTTCTTTCTCAAGGCTGTTCCACTAACTTCGGTTACAAGAAATCTGTCTGCGAATCTTTTGAAAAGGCAGGCGGCTGTGGCATCTTGTCAGAAGAGAAATAGCAGTCATGAAAATGTCAGATTTTTATGTTTACTTCCTTAAATATTGCCCAACATCAAACTTCTAGTGAGCTGACCTGTTCAGTCATCCAGCTAATATTTTATTGAGCATCTGTTATGTGCAAGATGTTATGTTAGGGGATGCAGGTATATACAGAAATCTTTGGTAAGCAAGACAGATTAAGGTCCAATAAAGAGGTTAGAGATGGAAATGAAATAATTTTTAAGGGGAAAAGCAAGTATATAAACCATATAAAATGTTTTAATTCTGTGAATCATGATCCAATGAAATCAATTTAGTGGGTTTGCTATCACTTTTTAAAAATTGAAACAATATAAAATATCAGAACGTTGACTATACTAAGGAAGTTTTGTAAGACTTTTGTTCGCTATGTTGTTATTTGTACTGGAGATGCAGTGTAAAATATTTTTTACTGTTGGTTACAGTAAAAAGAGTTTGAAAAGGTAGGTCGAATATGCTTCAGGACAATCAAGAATCTTTCTGAAGGGAGGTGGCTTTGAAGAGTTAGAATTTTAACAAGTGGAAATGGGGAAATAAGAGGAAAAAGGGCTATATTAGGTAGAGAGAAAGATAGAATTGGGGCTCCAAACCTGGCACTAGGCAGGAAAGACTGCGGGACAAGGCAGGACTTTGGGTATCCCTAAAGAATTTTGTGTGGGGGTGGTTATGGAGAGTTAAGACCTTTTGATTTTTAGCTGTGTTAATAATTAATTGAATTCCCTAATGGATTACTGATAGCTTATCAGCTCTGGTGGACTTTGGCAGCTCTACCCCTTTCTGGTTGCAAACAAGTGAGAATGCTGTGATAGGGCCTGTGGTGGGGTGTCTTGTCCTGCCTCCCCTCCCGTTTCTCTGAAGGTACCTTCCCCCCTGTTTGTAGTATTGACACATTGCCTGGAAGAGCCTTTGGGATTGCTTTTAGACCTCAGTTTTTTAAGAAGAGTTTAACACCTCTTTGTAATATGTATTTATGGGCTTCAAACTTTTCAGAGCTCCGTGTGTTAGAAGCATGCTTGTTTTACTTAATCACTGGGTGAGTTTCTCATTCCTTTTCCAGAACTTCAAGAAAAGGAATGCATGGTATAGACTGGTCCATTTCTGACAGCCCATTGGATTTGGGGTTGAGAGTCCCAAATGAATGACATAATGTCTGAAAAATACTCGAGTTTAACCAAGAAAGACAAATATAAAGGGTTATTACAAAGATGAAGGGGCTCTGAGGGAGATTCTGCAAGAGATACAATTACTTTGAAATCTCTTGGAAAATGAGAGGAATATCACCCCACCTCTTACTCAATTGGAGCACTGTAATTGCAGGGTGAGGATAATTAAATTTTAGAAAAACCCACGGCCCAGCTAGTCTCTTCAAGAGTGGCATAAACAGTCTGGCCTGCTCTGGCTTTGCTTCAGTGCTTTCTCTCTTTTTCCCTCTCCACCTTCCTCCTAAGGAGGAACAGGCTGCCACCGAGGCCTGGATTCTTCCTGCCACCCACTCCAGGGATTATCTGCTTTCCTTTCATCACAAGCACTGCCATCATGGGCCTTCCTTTCCCCAGGACTTGGAGAGTGGGATGTGGTCCCCCTTCCCTGTGCAAATACAGAGACACTTAGTGTCGGCTGAGCACCAGTCATTGAGCTGGAACAGGGACTTGGGTACTAACAGGCTACAATTCTGCTTAGAAAGCCCTTCCTTTGGGTCCCATAGACCGAGGTGGCAGCTGGCTTAGCTGCAGAGGAAACAATCATGACGTCCAGCAGAACAGAACAATGGGAATTTAATGGGTGGCTTATTTTCTCAAGAAATTTGCATTTCCGAGGCTTGATATCCATCTCAATAGAACTACTCCACATCAGAAAAGACTCCTAGGACACTCCTCACACAAAAATTAACATTTCTCCCAGCTTTCGGTTAAGCAATATGTGGTGCGACATCTAATTCGAAAGTGAGTATAATATGGCTTATTTAGAACTTGAACAGGAATTTTTTGTTCTTTCGTCTGGTGGGAAAATGCAGAAAAAACATTATCTATGGGTACGTCCCCTCCCAGGGAGTATTTCAGAATCGAGCTTTTTACATTAATCAGAAGTGTTCAGATATATATATATATATATATGTATGTGTGTATATATATATATGTATATATATATACACACACACACACACACACACACACACATACATATTAGATGGGTAGCAGTGTTACTCCGAGGAGATGGAGGCCGGGTTGTGAGAACTTCCCACGTAAGGAGGGAAAGGTCTTAAAGGGAGGTTTCCAGCGGAAGGAGGAGCCTGTGGGATGGAATTCGCGGCAGGGTTACGAGATGAAGCTAGGCTCTCGGCGGGCTAGGCGCAGAAGTGCGCTGGCTCGCCCCGCAAGCCTGGGCAAGCCAAGCGCTGGTCGGGTCTAGCGGGCGGGTGGCAGTCAGCTCACACACGTAGCCCTACAGCCAGCCAGGGCCCCACGTGGCAGGCCCTGGGGAGAGTGGGGTGGGGCGGGGGCGGGGCGGGGCGAGAGCGGGGGCGGGCCCGGCCGTGACGCGCAGGGTATATAGCGGGGCATGCGCGCCGCGCGGGGGAAGGACGCAGGCCTGGGGGAGAGGGCAGGCGGGCTCCCTGCGCGGGCGCGCCGACCTAGCTGCGCTGGTGCTGACGCTGCTGCTGCTGCTTCGGGCCGCCTGAGGGCCTGGTTTGTGAGGGTGCGCCGGGCCAGGTGGTGTCCGCCCAGCTTCAGGTGAGGTGGGGAGGGCGTGCGGGAGGGGCGGCTCCGTGCCCCGGGGATAGGGCATCGCGCGCGGGAGCAGTGCGCCTCCGGGGCTCGGGGTCACCGGGTGGGGGTGGGGGCACGGCTGCGCAGAGGACCCCGAGCCCGGCAGCGGTTTCGGGAGTCGCTCCGGCGCACCCGCATGCGGACCGGGACGCTGGATGGAGGCGACACCTGGCTACCTGGCCGCGGTGCCACGCGAGGGTTACTTGGTGGCGAGGGAAGAGAAGGCGCAGCTACGGTCCCTTTGGCTGGAGAGCGCGGGATGTGGGAGCCGGAGCAGGATGTCGATAGCCGCACTAAAAGACTGAGAGGTTTCCTGGAGCCCATAAACTCGGGCTCAGAAAAATCAGAGTAGATGGGCAAATCTGGTGGGCAGCTCACGGGGCGGCTCTGATGGTGCACTGGTGTCTGGACTTTGCTTTTCAGGAACTGAGTCCCTCACCCCACCCTGGCCAGACCGCCTCCCAGCTGGAGATAAATGACCCGTATCTTCCGGCCGGCCCGGAGCAGGAGCTGGAGGATGGCAAAGGAGGGACTAACTAAACTCCGACCTGGCTTATCCCGTGGGCATGGCTTTTTAGCTATTTTTGGTCCCTACCGACCGGGTTAGGTGGTCTGGCTCAGGCTGCCCTCTTTTGGTGGGTTGGGGCAATGGGAAAAAATACCATCCAAGCAATTTACAGTGTGATCCTGGGGTCCAATTGAGTCAAGAAATTTTCCGCAGCTCTGGCTTGTGGCTTCAGTTTTGAGGATCTAGAGTCTGCTAGGGCCTGGGTGTCCATGAGTATGTGAGCATGATTTGGAGACTGGCTGAGGGCTCTCCTGGGGGCCTAAGAAAGGGTGGGGGGAGGAGCAGCTTTGACCTGACCCTTCCTCCTGGAGCTTCCCTGGGCTTGCTTTTGTCTGGAGTCACTCTTTCCTAGGAACCCCAGGCCAGTTAGGTCGGCTGCTGGGAAGTGGTGGTGGTAATGTGGTGGGTACTGGCCTGGCTTCCTGGCCTCTGTCCCAACTCTGCTCCTAACTTGCCCTGTGTCTGGAAGAAGGAGTCAGATTAGATCTGTGGTCTCTTACCCATAGCATCTACGATTAATCCTTAACTCTTAAAACAAGAACCATAAAAACTGAGAGAAACTTAATGAAGCAAGAGAAAGAATGTCGAGAATCATAACTTTTAGCACCTGAAATTGAAAACTGCATATTCCATTTCCTGTTGGAGGCTCAGAGATGAGTTTTTCATAAATTGTGTGATAGCCACTATATAGACTAGTGGTGCTCCTCCTGGGTTGCAGGTATGACTAGAGAGCACCAAACAGAATGATTGACCTTGTCATTTAGGCAAGAAGACTACGTTGAGGTACCAGGGCCCCGTGGCTCTCAGTATTTCATCACTTCAGTATGTAAATATACAGTGCCTGGTCTGTGCTTGGCTCTGCACTTGGCCACTGGAGAGTGCAAAGAGGGGATGGGGCCTGGCTCCTGGAGACACTTGTTGCGGGGGAGAAAGAACGTCCATACATGAAGAATAAGGTAGCAGCACAAGAGAGGTCACACTGTTGTGTTTGGTCAAGTTCAGAGAAGACAGCACTCTACTAGAGATGGTATAAGGTGACAGGAGAATTCCAGGCTTTTGAGCCAGGTAAATCTGTTCACATCCTGGCCCCATCACTCTCCAGCAGGAGACATTTCTTTTTTTTTTTTTTTTTGGCGGTACGCGGGCCTCTCACTGTTGTGGCCTCCCGTTGCGGAGCACAGGCTCCGGACGCGCAGGCTCATCGGCCATGGCTCACGGGCCCAGCTGCTCCGCAGCATGTGGGATCTTCCCGGACCGGGGCACGAACCCGTGTCCCCTGCATCGGCAGGCGGACTCTCAACCACTGCGCCACCAGGGAAGCCCCCAGGAGACATTTCTTAACTTCTGTAGACCTGTCCTCACTGCTGTGCATCCTGTTGTGGTTGTGCCCGGAGCATAGTAGAGGTTTGTGATCATCTACATCATCATTATCATCATCTTCTCTGGGATGGAGTGGATTATTTAGGGGTCCCAGGAGCTGATAGGTAGGTTGGGTTGTAGGAATGGTATGAGCCCAGACGTAGGGTTGATTCATCACCTCCTTGGGAACATGGACGCAATTTCCATGCCTTTCCGGATAGACTTCTTTTCAGTGGCCTGCCAGGGATTGTTCCACATATTCACTGTCCCACAAAGACTTTTTTTCAACCTTTGGTTTTGGGAGCTACTTTGATTCTTTCAGGTAACGGAGATACTCAGTTTCCGGGCTGATAATAGGCGGGTAGGACTTAACACTGCGTGTGTATCTGCGCGCATGCGTGGGTGTGTTCGCGCATGCGCACGTACAGTAAATTATCAGTCATTGGACTGGTTCGGTTTTCAAACCCCTTACACCATCTTCTTCTCTTCCTTACCTGTTCACACCCCGCTCAATTACAGGAGGACCATCAATCCATGTCCAATATTTACAGGATCTTGCGATCTAAGTGGCAGTGCCATATGTCTGGAAATCGGGATCTTCTCCAGAATAATTCAGCCTTTTCGTACTTGATGCCTGCAAAAATAACGCTTAAGCGTTTTGCAGAACCACCCATGATAGGATATTGAACTGGAGGGACTTCGGGAATCTTCGAGTCTAGGCCCTTTGTTTTACAACTGAAGAAACTGGATCTAGAGAGGTTAACTGGTGTTTCCAAGTCACATTGTTTGCTAGTGGCCAAGAGGCTTGATTGAGAGGACCAAAGAAAGGTGCAGTTTTTATTCCTAAGTGTGATGATAAAATTGTTGATAATCCTAGAGTTTTTTTTTTTTTCTTTCTTTCTTTCTTTTTTTTGCGGTACGCGGGCCTCTCACTGTTGTGGCCTCTCCCGTTGCGGAGCACAGGCTTCGGATGCGCAGGCTCAGCGGCCATGGCTCACGGGCCCCGCCGCTCTGCGGCATGTGGGATGTGGGATCTTCCCGGACCAGGGCACGAACCCGTGTCCCCTGCATTGACAGGCGGACTCTCAACCACTGCGCCACCAGGGAAGCCCCTCTAGACTTTTCCTTGAAAACATGAAGAAAAAGGAGCCAGTTGTCCCTGTGCTTATTTGGGAAGTTCTCTGCTTGTGTGGATAGAAATTTCTTCTGGAGGAGTCTTCTCCCCTCTCTTCCTGACTCCCTGGAGACATAGGAGGGTGGGGAGAGGCTGAGGAAGGGTCATGGTGATGGGGCCCCAGGCAGGACTCTCGATGTCTACAATGGGACTTTGCTGACCTCGAGGCTGGCGGGCTGGCAGAATGCCTGCAGATAAGGAGTCCAGAGTCTACCGCCAGCCAGCGGCCTCTTGCCCTCCTGGGGGCAAGAAGGGTAACCTCACCACAAGGTCTCCGAGGCCCAGCTGCCTTGTTCTCACCCTTATTTTGGCCATCGAGGCTCCCAGGGGGGACCCCTTGTTGGGCCCCGGGTGAGATCCAGAGGCAGAGCCCCCTGTGGGAGGGAAGGTGGCCACAGAATCAGCCTGGAGAGAGCGCTTGGCATGCCCCTATGTGGGAAACCAGATTCCCTGCCTCAGATCTGACTGCATCATCGGACCTCCTAACCTTCCTCCAGCCTCAGGACCAGGAGAGTCCTGGGGTTTGGTGGAATGAGAATGTGACTGTCCTGAATTTATTACCATTGGGTCCCTAGAGGCTCTTACTCAGTGCACTCAGAATTAGTAATGAATAAAATATGTCAGGGGTTTCCCTGGTGGCGCGGTGGTTGAGAGTCCGCCTGCCGATGCAGGGGACACGGGTTCGTGCCCCGGTCCGGGAAGATCCCACATGCCGCGGAGCGGCTGGGCCCGTGAGCCATGGCCGCTGAGCCTGCGCGTCCGGAGCCTGTGCTCCGCAACGGGAGAGGCCACAACAGTGAGAGGCCCGCGTGCCGCAAAAAAAAAAAAAATATGTCAGCTAAACGTTGGGAATTTTTTTTTAAAATCCATGTTTTAAACAATTCATTTTTCCTTAAAAACGTGCATGCATTTTTTTCTTCCAGTTTTTTCTTCCAGTTTTATTGAGATATAACTGACATACAGCACTGTGTAAGTTTAAGGTGTACAGCATAATGGTTTGATTTATATACAGTTATGAAATGAGTACCACAATAAATGTAATGAACATACATCATCTCATAGAGATAAAAGATTAAAGAAATAGAAAAGAAATTTATTTCCTTGTGATGAGAACTCTTAAGATTTAACTCTCAACTTTCATATATAACCTACAGCAGTGTTAATTATATTTACCGTGTTGTACGTTACTTCCCTAGTACTTACTTTTCTTATAACTGGAAGTTTGTACCTTTTGGCTGCCTTCATCCAGTTCCCCCATCCCCAATGTGCATATATCTTTATTTGCCAAAGCTTGATTTAGGGCTAAGCCTTTTTCTTTGGGTCTCTAGGTCCCCTAATTAAACTTGCAAATTGTTTGTATATAAAAATCACACCTGTGATTTTTTTGTTTCTTTTCTTTTATTAAATTTTTTTCACCGTATGTCAATTATATCTCAATAAAACTGGAAGAAAAAAATTTTTAATGGAAAAAAATTTTTTCACTAGGCTATATATTCACATAGTTCAAAGATCAGGAGGATAAAAAACTTGAAAAAGCAACTACAACCCCCCCCTCACCTAATACAGTGAAGAGTCTCACCTCTGCCCATCCCACCCCATTTTTACAAATGCTATAAGTTAACATTTTAGGCATTGTTTAGCACCTTGCTTTTTTCACCTAGCAACTATTCTAGATCTTTCCCCATCGGCACAGAAATACTTTTATTATTCTTTTACTATAGCTGCATATTATTCCAGAATAGGAAAGCAAAAGTAATTTTTAAACCAACGTATGTTGCCTCCCTCTTTCCCCCAACTTGGGTTGTTTCCAGTGTTTTGTCATTACGTACAGCGCTACAGTGAATAACTTTACAAATGACATTTCCTATGTGTATGACTACAGAAGAAATTCTCAGAAGTGAGATTGCTGGGTGACAGCATATATACATCTGTTAATTAGTCTCCATTAAAAAATAATAATACGGCTTCCCTGGTGGCGCAGTGGTTGTGAGTCCGCCTGCCGATGCAGGGGACACGGGTTCCTGCCCCGGTCCGGGAAGATCCCACATGCCGCGGAGCGGCTGGGCCCGTGAGCCATGGCCACTGAGCCTGCGTGTCCAGAGCACTCCGCAACGGGAGAGGCCACAACAGTGAGAGGCCCGCGTACCGCAAAAAACAAACATAATAATAATAATAGAGCAAGAATTTAAGACATTTGCAAACCAGTCCATGTGCAGAATCCTACTTTTTTAATGCACACACCTAATTTAATCTTTTTTTTTCCATTTGTAACACATCTTTCTAGATAAGCAGTTCTCAAACTTTCTGATCCTAGGATTCCTTAATATTGTCTTTCATTTATTGGCTATATCTATTATTTACCATGTTAAAAATTAAAACATATAAAAAGTTGTTTATTCATTCACTATTTTAAATGAATAAAATAAAGGTCATTACATGTTAACATAAAACTCATATTTTTATGAAAAATAACTTTCCAAAATAAAAAAAAAGTCGAGGAAAAAGTGGCATTATTTTTACATTTTTGTGCATCTTCAGGATTTCAAAATAATGATTTATTAGATAATAATGAGATAACAGGTTAAAATAGGTATAGCATACATTTGCTGGTAAATACTCGGTGGACAAACCAAGTTAATCTCTGAAAACAAAGTGAGTTAATCTCTGAGAACACACACATTCATACCCTAAACTTCTACCTTAGAAATTTTCAGAAAACTTAAGACTGCATAGGCACACATTCATCACACTTCATGTAGCCTCAAAAATGAGCGTGAAAAAGCTTTTAACATCTTAATTTTGTAATAAAACTAGTTTTTACCTTGCAGACCTGAAACAGTCTCAGTGACCCTAGGTGTCATCTAAGACCACAGTTTCAGAATTGCTCTTCTAGATCACTTAGTTTCATTTTTGTAGAAATCAAAACTTTTTCTCCATTTATATTTCAGTTACTATTTAATTAGAATCATAAAAACAAACAACTGGCATAAAGAAGTTTGGGAATGGACTTCCCTGGTGGTGCAGTGGTTAAGAATCTGCCTGCCAATGCAGGGGACACGGGTTTGATCCCTGGTCCGGGAAGATCCCACATGCCGCGAAGCAGCTAAGCCCCCGTGCACCACAACTACTGAGCCTGCGCCCTAGAGCCCACAAGCCATAACTACTGAAGCCTGTGTGCCTAGAGCCCGAGCTCTGCAACAAGAGAAGCCACCACAATGAGAAGCCTGCCCACTGCAACGAAGAGTAGCACCCGCCGCAACTAGAGAAAGACCGCGTGCAGCAACGAAGGCCCAACACAACCAAAAATCAGTAAAATTTATTTAAAAAAAGAAAAAAGAAGGAGTTTGGGAAGAGACACAACAGACTCTTGGTCAATGAATCCTGGACTGGTGACAGCAGAGGGGGCCTCTTTGCTGCAGGGATGGGCCCAGCCAGCAGAGCTCAGCTGAGAGAGCTCCCGCTCCATGAAGACAGGCAAACACTGTCTCTGTTCCAAAGAGGCTTGTAAAATATGTGTGGGGATGAGCTGAGTACATATGGAAACTTAACATGAGATCGGTGGCATTCGTTAAGCTCCATTGAGTGGAACAGACAAGAGATACTTAAAGAGGCAGGTAGAAGGCAAGGCGATGGGGGGCAGGAGTGGTCTGGGAAGGCTTCCTAGAGGTGGAATTGAGCTAAGTTTTGAAAGCTAAGAGGAGAGGGAGGGCTCCTGGCCGGGAGAGTTGTGTGGATAATGGCACTGAGATGTATATTCCTGGGGCAGGGGTGGTCACCCTAGGTCAGGGTGGCTGATAGAGGAAAGAGCAAGTGACGTGGCTAGAAATTTAGGTTGGATCCAGTTATTTTGAAGGGCTCTGGGGTCTAAGGTACCAATATTGTCTAAGTCTTAGCTGTTTCTCTATCAAAGACTTGCTGCTCGTTTCAGCAATGGTGTCTTGGGGTCTAGCCTGCTCTTATCCAGAGCAACTCCAGTGGCCCCAAATCTACATCCTTGGCACCAGTCCACTTACTCCATCCAACCTCCTGCCACTGATATCGAGAGTAATGCATACTTACTGACAAGTATAAAGAAGTATGGGAGAAGTCTAATCCTGTGGCCCTGAGGCAACCTCTGCTAATCTGCTCAATCATTTCCTTTCATTTTAAACCTTTTTTTAAAAACTAATTTTAGACTTAAAAGTTGCAAAGAATATAGCAGGGTTCCTTTATATCCCTCACTCCATAGTATAATTATCAAGAACAGGAAATCAACATTGGTACAAAACTTTAAACTACAGGCCTTACTTAAATTTTACCAATATTTTCGCTGATATCTTTCTTCTGTCCCAGGATCCAGTCTGCCATCCCATGTTGCATTTAGTTGTTATTTCTCTTTAGTCACCTTCAATCTGTAACCATTCCTCTTTCTTCCTTAGCATAAGGTCATGCATTTTTAGCAAGAATATCACAAAAATGATGTTGCATCCTTTTAAGAGCATCGTATCAAGGCATTCATGATGTTGATGTCTCATTACTAGTGATGTTTTCCTGGATCACTTGGTTAAATCGGGGTCTGCTGGACTTCCACACTGGAAAAGTTACTCTCATGTTGAATCCTTCTCTGGTTCAAATCCCTTTCGCCAGGAGGAGCCTATCACCTGATTAGTTCTGACCCATACAGGATCATTTCTCTATCTTAAGGTCAACTAATTTGGTCAGCTGATACCAGCAAAATCCCTTTTGGAAGATAATGTAACCTAATAACAGGAATGATATCTCATTTTCAGGTCCTGCCCATACACAAAGGCAAGGGTCATTGGGGGCCATCTTGGAATTTTGCCAACCATAGCAAGAGAGTCTCAGATAAAAGTTATTGAGCCTTAATTCCATCATCAAAGTATTAGTTTCCTAAGGCCACCCTAACAAATGACCCCACTCTGTGGCTTAAAACAACAGAAATTTATTAGATCTGGAGGTCAGAAGGTCGAAATCAAGGGGTCAACAAGGCCACATTCACTCTGAAGGCTCTAGGGGGAATCCTTCCTTGCCTCTTCCAGCTTCTGGTGGCTCCAAGTGTTCCTTGGCTTGTGGCCGCATCACTCCCATCTCTCCCTCTGTCTTCACATGGTCTTCTCCTCTGTGTGTCTCTGTGTCCAAATCTCCCTCTCCTTTATCTTATACACATAGTCATCATTGGATTTAGGGACTACCCTAAATCCAAGATGACTTCATCTCTGAGATCCTTAAATCATTATATCTGCAAAGACCATAATTTTCAATAAGGTTCCATTCTGAGGTTTTGGGTAGACCTGGTTTTGTGGGGGTATTATTCAACCCACTACGCTCAGGATGGGGGGAACTGTGCTTTGTAAACTGTGGTTCACAGAGCCGCAAAAGAGAAGGGAGATTTGTTTTTCAACCAGAGTCAGAGAGCAGGCCTGGTTGTTCAGGAGGCAAGGGCCCAGCCTCAGGCTGCCTTCTCCCCTCGTGTTGACACAGATCTGAGAGCCAGGTGAGTATAAATGATTGAGGACTCTGGCTTCAGAGTCCCTACATGCTAGACACTTTGCAATGGCAACAGTTCATCTCTGTGCAAGGAGTTTTCACTGAGTGTTAATCTCCCTGTAGGGAAGGGAGGGCAGGGCAGAGATTGTAGTACCCATTTGGCAGAGAGGGGGAACTGACTTCAAAGAGTTTCTATAAATCAGAGTGTTGGAGCTAGTCTGTGTCTAGTCCAGCAGTCCTGACTAGACTGAAATGTCAGACCAGAGCACCAGACAAGAGCCAGGTTGATCTGTCAGAACTGCGCATACAGATACCTGGATCTCACCCAGGAAGCTCTGATTCAGGAGAACTGAGATGAGGCCCTGCTCACTGGGGCAGCCAGGTTGGGGCACCAGGAACACATGAAGTCCAGCCCATGGCAGATTAGGACTGGAATCCACCTCCAGACTTTAAGTGAAGATCTTTAAAAAGGGGAGAGAAAAGGCTTCCACTTGGTCATCATTAAGCCTTTCCTGGGCTTCCCTGGCGGCACAGTGGTTAAGAATCCACCTGCCAATGGAGGGGACACGGATTCGAGCTCTGGTCCGGGAAGATCCCACATGCCACAGAGCAACTAAGCCCATGCGCCACAGCTACTGAGCCTGCACTCTAGAGCCCGTGCTCCGCAACAAGAGAAGCCACCACAATGAGAAGCCCGCGCACTGCAACGAAGAGTGGCCCCCGCTCTCTGCAACTAGAGAAAGCACGTGTGCAGCAATGAAGACCCAATGCAGCCAAAAATAAATTTAAAAAAAAAAAGCCTTCCCCAATTCCTAATTGAACTCTAAAATGAACTTTCTTCTTTTTTTTTTTTTGGCTGCCCTGCCCAACTTGCAGGATCTCAGTTCCCCCAACCAGGTATTGAACCCTATAGCCACAGCAGTGAAAGCATGCCAAATCCTAACCACTAGAGCACCAGGAAACTCCCTTAACCTTCTTCTTAAAGTAATGCGAGTTCATTGTAGAAACTGCAGACTAATAAAAAGATAACAGAAGTTACCATTAAACTC
Organism: Aethalodelphis obliquidens; assembly: GCF_003676395.1. Classification (NCBI taxonomy): domain Eukaryota; kingdom Metazoa; phylum Chordata; class Mammalia; order Artiodactyla; family Delphinidae; genus Aethalodelphis; species Aethalodelphis obliquidens. The sequence continues at coordinate 8,084,460 of NW_020838018.1, forward strand.
ACCACCAAGAAATAACAGTTTGTTATATATTTTTAATTTTTTCTATGAATGCATACATTTTAAGGAAAACTGGTCTGCTGTACATAGTTTTGTAGACTTTTTTTTTTTCACTTAACATGTGAACATCTTTCCATGTCATTCCCCCAAATACTTTTTTTTTTTAATAGCTCTTTATTGGAGTATAATTGCTTCACAGTACCCTGTTAGTTTCTGTTCCACAACAAAGCGCATCAGCCATATGCATACACCTGTCCCCACATCCCCTCCCTCTTGAGCCTCCCTCCCATCCTCCCTATCCCACCCCTCTAGGTCATCGCAAAGCACCAAGCGGATCTCCCTGTGCTATGCTGCTGCTTCCCACCAGCCAAGTGTTACATTCGGTGGTGTATGTATGTTGAATGCTACCCTCACTTCTGCTCCCACCCCATGTCCTCAAGTCCATTTTCTGTGTCTACCTCTTTATTCCTGCCCTGCAACTAGGTTCATTAGTACCATTTTTGTTTTTAGATTCCATATATATGCGTTAGCATACGGTATTTGTTTTCTCTTTCTGACTGACTTCACTCTGTATGACAGACTCTGGGTCCATCCACCTCACTACAAATAACTCAATTCAATTCCTTTCTATGGCTGAGTAATATTCCATTGTATGTATGTGCCACATCTTCTTTATCCATTCATCTGTCAAAGGACACTTAGGTTGGTTCCATGTCCTGGCTATTGTAAATAGAGCTGCAATGAACATTGTGGTACATGACTCTTTTTGAATTATGGTTTTCTCAGGGTATATGCCCAGTAGTGGGATTGCTGGGTCATATGGTAGTTCTATTTTTAGTTTTTTAAGGAACCTCCATACTGTTTTCCATAGTGGTTGCATCAATCTACATTCTCACCAACAGTGTAGGAGGGTTCCCTTTTCACCACACCTTTTCCAGCATTTATTGCTTCTAGCTTTTTGGATAATGGCCATTCTGACCGGCGTGAGGTGATACTTCATTGTAATTTTGATTTTGTATTTCTCTAATAATTAGTGATGTTGAGCATCTTTTCATGTGCCCCTTGGCCATCTGTATGTCTTCCTTGGTGAAATGTCTAATTAGGTCTTCGGCCCATTTTTTAACTGGATTGTTTGGGTTTTTTTGATATTGAGCTCCCTGAGTTGTTTGTATATTTTGGAGATTAATCCTTTGTTGTTTCACCAAATACTAACATTTATTGAGCAATTACTGTGTATCAGGCACTGTATTTATACTCAGTATCTCATTTAATTTTCTCAGTTGCTCTGAGGGAGAGACTGTTAGTAGCTTTGTTTTCTTGTAGGAGGAAAAATAAGTCTTGAAGTAGTGACTTGACTCAAAGCCTAGTAAATACAGATTCAGGATCCGCACTGAGATCTGTCGCATTCAGACCCTAAGCTCTTAATCTCTGACTTGAACTTCATATATTTTATTGTATGGATTACCTTACTTTAGCAATCCCCTTCTATTGTATGTTTAGATTGCTTGCAGTTTTTCACTATTATGAGCCCTGAAGGAATGCAAGCTCCAGGAGGGTAGGGATTTTTGTCTTTTTGGTCATTGTTTTATTCCCTGTGCCCACAAAAGTTTGTACTTGATAGATATTTGTTGTTGAACATGCACTTCTATCAAATTCCTTAAAGCTGAATACCCCCATTCAGGATAATTTCCATGGGATGAATTTCCACAGTATTGGGACTTTATAAGATGACTTTATTTATTTATTTTTTTAACATCTTTATTGGAGTATAATTGCTTTACAGTGGTGTGTTAGTTTCTGCTGTATAACAAAGTGAGTCAGCTATGCATATACATACATCCCCATGTCTCCTCCCTCTTGCATCTCCCTCCCACCCTCCCTATCCCACCCCTCTAGGTAGGCACAAAGCACCGAGCTGATCTCCCTGTGCTATGCGGCTGCTTCCCACTAGGTATCTGTTTTACATTTAGTAGTGTATATATGTGCATGCCACTCTCTCAATTCGTCCCAGCTTACCCTTCCCCCTCCCCATGTCCTCAAGTCCATTCTCTATGTCTGCATCTTTATTCCTGTCCTGCCCCTAGGTTCTTCAGAACCTTTTTTTTTTTTTAGATTCCATATATATGTGTTAGCATACGGTATTTGTTTTTCTTTTTCTGACTGACTTCACTCTGTATGACAGTCTCTAGGTCCATCCACCTCGCTATAAATAACTCAATTTCGTTTCTTTTTATGGCTGAGTAATATTCCATTGTATATATGTGCCACGTCTTCTGTATCCATTCATCTGTCGATGGACACTTAGGTTGCTTCCATGTCCTGCTTCAGTGAACAGTGTGGTACATGACTCTTTGAATTATGGTTCCTTAGGGTATATGCCCAGTAGTGGGATTGCTGGGTCATATGGCAGTTCTATTTTTAGTTTTTTGAGGAACCTCCATACTGTTCTCCATAGTGGCTGAACCAATTTACATTCCCACCAACAGTGCAAGAGGGCTCCCTTTTCTCCACACCCTCTCCAGCATTTATTGTTTGTAGATTTTTTGATGTTGGCCATTCTGACTGGTGTGAGGTGATGCTTCATTGTAGTTTTGTTTGTTTGTTTGTTTTGCGATACACGGGCCTCTCACTATTGTGGCCTCTCCCGTTGCGGAGCACAGGCTCCGGACGCGCAGGCTCAGCGGCCATGGCTTGCAGGCCCAGCCGTTCTGCGGCATGTGGGACCTTCCCGGACCGGAGCACGAACCCGTGTCCCCTGCATCGGCAGGCGGACTCTCAACCACTGCGCCACCAGGGAAGCCCATTCATTGTAGTTTTGATTTGCATTTCTCTAATGATTAGTGATGTTGAGCATCCTTTCATGTGTTTGTTGGCACTCTGTATATCTTCTTTGGGGTAATGTCTATTGAGGTCTTCTGCCCATTTTTGGATGGGGTTGTTTGTTTCTTTGATATTGAGCTGCTTGAGCTGCTTGTATATTTTGGAGATTAATCCTTTGTCAGTTGCTTCGTTTGCAAATATTTTCTCCCATTCTGAGGGTTGTCTTTTCATATAAGATGACTTTTAAAGGTTTTTCCTGAAAGAATGAATGTGTAAGAATAGCCAAGAACAATTTTTAAAAGAAAATAGTGAAGTTGAACTTGCTTTACCAGAAAAAATAACAAATTAAATGTGACATTGACACAGGATAGATAAATAGAACAGACCAGAAACGTCCAAAAACAGACCTCAGTACATGTAGGAGTTTAGCAAACAACAGTGGTATTATTTATTACTAGTTGTGGTATGATTTTGAGCAAGTCTTCTTAGCCTCAGTATCCACATCTGTAAAACGGGATTGATACCATATTTCCTCAATTTTAAAATGCTTTTTTGTTTTATTTTCATGTTTCTGAAATAGGGAGGTGTCTCAGTGATGTGTCCATTTAATGTGTACATTTAATGTGTACATTTAATGCAGTATCTTCTTCTGCTCTGAAAAGCTGTCATTGATACTTATAATTAAGGAAGTACTATGGAATCTAAAATAAGGTTGTTGAGAAGAGTAAATGAGATAATGAAAACAAATTGCTTAGCACAGTACCTGGCAGACACCAATAAATCCTAGCAATTCTTATTATTATAAAATTAGGGAAGAAAGGATTGTGGGTGAGTTACAGGAGTGTTCAGATGCAAATACCAGAGTCCAGTCAAGGCTGCTTTGGGCAAATAGCATGTAAAGCATCTGGCGATTAACCGTGGGAGGCTGGGTTCCTGCTCAGTGGTGCCTGCAGGAACCCAGGCTGTCTTCAATGGATCTTTCTGCTCTACCAGCCTTAGCACATAGGACTTCCTTCTCGTGGTAGTCGAGCCTGTACCTCTGAGCAGGAGGGAGGAAGAGAAAGAGATGGCACCACAGCCCTGCACTTAGATCTCACCAACAGAACAGCCACCTGTGGCCTTTCTTAGCGCAAAGGATATAGTTGACTCCACCTCTGGTTCTTACCTTTTATAGACTCCACAGTTGAAGTTTACAAGGACAATAGACTGTTGATTAAAAAACATTGGGATAATTGGCTTTTTTTTTTTAAGTTAGATTCTCTGTGTCACGCTATGTCAAATTAAATTGTAGATGACTTAGAGATTTAAATTTTTTTAATGCGAGAAAAAATAGGTATATATTTCTGTAATTTCAGGGTGAGAAAGGGTTTCCAGGCATGATATTAAAAGCAGAAACCTTGTAGGAAAAGTGGGATATATTTGACTTTGCTTAAAAATTTTGTAAGACCAGTTAATAAAATTAAAGGGCAGTGACTAATTAGGAAGAGTATTTGTAACATGTGACAAAAGGTTAATATTTTTACCATATGATGAACTCTTTAAGTACACCAATAAAAAAAAAAAGATAAATGGGGGTCAGCAAAAATGGGCAAAGGAGAGTGACAGGCAATTAGCCACACTGGTAGTCAAAGGAATGCAAATTAAAAGAATGATGAAAATGGTTTTTAACCTGTTTGGCAAAGAGGGAATCCTATTTCATGTGGGATCTTCCCGGACCGGGGCACGAACCCGTGTCCCCTGCCATCGGCAGGCGGACTCTCAACCACTGCGCCACCGGGGAAGCCCTGGAATCCTATTTTAATACTCAGCGTTGGTGAGAATCTTACGAAGCTGGCATCCTTATCCACACATAGTAGGAGTAGTAAATTTCTCAGAAGCGTAGTTTAACAAATTGTGTAGTAAGTTCTTTTTTTTTAAATTTTTATTATTTATATTTATTTTAAAAATTTTTTGAATTTTATTTTATTTATTTTTTTATACAGCAGGTTCTTATTAGTTATCCATTTTATACATATTGGTATATATATGTCAATCCCAATGTAGTAAGTTCTTAATAAATATTTGTTGACTGCAGCCCTGGGGGCAGGGACTGGCCCTGGGCCACCTTGCTCCTGGATCTCACTGATTCCTTTCCTTCTAGGCAGGTCCCCTTCTCCCCTTGCCGTCTTTCCCTATGCCCTGCTGTCAGGTTGGGCTGGGTGGGTGCTGGGAGGCAGCCAGCTCACCTGAAGGCCTTGCATTCTACCCCCTGGCTCCCAGGATTTCTGGGTTGTTCTCCCAAAGGCGGGGGAGGGCAGACCCGAACCCAGACCCAAACCCAAACCCACTGTTTGTCTCACTTTTACTGGAAGCCTGAAAGTTTGGTTTGTATGGGAGAAAGTGAGGTGGGGCACGCGTGTCCTGCTAATCAGGAGAGCCCTGCAAATCCCAGGGAGCAGGCTGTACTGCAGGCTACCCTCCTCCTTTCCTGGAAGCGAGAGGGCTCCCGGCCAGCCCCCAGGACTCGCTTTTCTCAGAGCACAGAGTACGTGAGGCATGGGGCGAGGTGGAGCCGTGCTGGCCTGCAGGGAAGCTGGCCTGGCTTTCTCTACCAGGGACGAGCCAGCGGCAGAAGGCCCTGGACTCCCTCCCCGCCTCTCCTCCTCTCCCCCTGCTTCCTGAAGGCCGGCCAGTGACATTGATTGGCATATGTATATTTCAGTGGTGACCATTTCCCCTCTGAGAGGCTGGGCAAGTTCTCCAGATACCAGGTGTCTGGGGAGTTAACCGGGATAGCAAGCCACAACTGTTCTCATCACCTTTCCCAGAAAAGCGCAAAAAGTACAAAGTCGCCTGCACCCCCAGACTCGGGCCACCAGCCAAAGTGCCCTCTGGGGCAGCCTGACCAGCCCTAGGAACAGATTCTGTCCCCGTTCCTGTTCCTCCCGCCTCGGCCGCCCCCTGCCATCCACCAGATGCCGTGGAGGTGTGTCCCACGGCAGAGGCCTTGACCATGGGTAAACCGTGGTGTGCACCGCTCTGCTGGCCAGATTCTGCCTGTGACCTTGGCTACTCACACCAGTCCCTCTTTTTGGCAGCGGCCACGAGCCCCTCCCCCACCCCCACCCCCGCACTTCAGGATATGTGCAGTTGGCACATTGAGAGAGATTGTGAGCAACGGGACCGGGACTCAGAGTTTCCATGACCAGCTGAGAAATTCTAGAAACAGCCTGTACTTGCGGGGTTTCCTTTCCTTTTCTCTCCCTGCCACAGGGAAAAGTTAACGTGGAATTTTCGGCAGGGCGATCAGATGGTTGCCTGTCCTCGGCACATTTGCTTCCAGGATGGGGAAGGAAGGCTGCCTGTCTGTGCCTCTCCCACCACCTTACTTTTGGGTCTCCCACCCCACCTTATGTTCTACTTTATTTTATTTTAGTTTTTACCTTATGTTTTATATTCCAACTCCAGACAGAATTCTCTGGCTCTCTGGGGGTCTTCAGCTCTCTTGAAGCTGCAGGAGAGGGTGTCCCTCCCCCTATAACTGCTAATAGTTCGACTGGGGGTTGAGATCAAAGAACCGTAAGGTTCTAAACTTGGGGGCCCTGGACAAGGGGGTCGTGGGAAATTAATACATCATTCAGCAGATATCCTTCGGGGGCTCTCCTGGTGCCAGGCACTCACTCCTCCAGGCTCAGGGAAGAAGATAGGCGTGAGTCTCCACCATTGTGGAGTTTACAGTCAGTAGGAGGAGATAGATAATAAATATGTAAAAAAAAAAACAAAACAAAAGAAAGAAGACTCTGTAAAATAGTGATATATGGTAAGAAGAAAATAAAACAGGGTGTTGGGATTCTGAATGACTTGTGAGTAGGTTTTTTTTTTTTTGGAAACCAGGCGGCCCTCCGCTTTGAGAAGGTGACCTGTGAGCTGAGACTTGATATGAAGATCTAGGGGGAAGGGCATTCTCAGCAGAGGGAACAGCAAGTGCAAAGGCCCTGAGGTCAGAATGCGCTTGGTGTGCTAAAGGAACAGAAAGAAGGCCAGGGTGGCTGGATCCTGGTGAGGTCAGTGGGGTTAGCAAGGGCCGGACCTCACAGTGACATATAGGCCAGGAAAAGTGGTTTAGATTTGATTCATTTGTTGTTTTGCTTGTTTGGCTGAGGCACACGAGATCTTAGTTCCCCAACCAGGGATCGAACCCGTGCCCCCTGTAGTGGAAGCTCAGAGTCTTAACCATGGACTGCCAGGGAAGTCCCAGATTTGATTCCACGTGTACTGAGAAGCCATCGTGGGTTCAAAGCAAAGGAAGTGCTGTGATCAGATTTGTACTTTAAAAGGATGACGCTCTCATTGAGCTGTACACTTAAGACTTGGACACTTCACGTGTATATATGTTACACTTAAAAAGAGAGAGAAGGGACTCAGACAGTTTGGGGGTGAGTGCTCAGTGGAAGCTGGAAGCCCGGTTAAGAGATTTTATTTTATTTTAGTATTTTTATTTCAACCAGCATTTCAACATTTCCTTCACTCAGATTTCCTGTCTTCAGATTCAGACAATCCTTCCAGTCTTCTGGAGGAGAGGTCTTGAGGCATGAATTGGTCTTGTGAGTAGCACCCGAAAGGCAGTTATTGAAAACTTGTAATATGCACGCAGTGCTAATGTTGCTGTCGTTCATTCACTTTGTTTTATACTATTCCGGTGTGAAAGTGGTTAGTTTGTTTATCCACTCTCCTGCTGACGGGCTTTTGGGTTGCTTCCAAAGTTTTTGTTATTGTGAATAGTGCTGCCGCAAGAATTCTTGTATCTGTCTTTTTTTTTTTTTTTTTTTTCTCCGTTTGGGGCAGAAAGTCACCCCAACTAGAGGATGTCTGAGTTGCAAGCTAAAATCAAATACCCTTTCCAGGTGGCATTCTGATTGCCCCTTGGGGTTTCTGTTGGCAGGAGAGGGTAAGCCTTTAAGTCTGGTTAGAATGTTGATCCCTTTTTAATAGGCAAGCAGTTTTTTTGGGGGGGGGAGGGGGAGGGCAAGTGGAAATACATCGTGTTGTTAAGGGAAGTCACCTATGGCACCATGTTGTCTAGAGACTGCTGCCTTGAGGGGTATTTTAACCTGAGAAAGGGGAGCTTGTCCATGTGGGTCTTTTGCTGTCCCTGATCTGTATCTGAGGATGATAGCCAGAAACCTGGTTGCCTTTGCTCTGGAATCCATCTGAGTGTGCTCTTGACAGCCCCTCTCTAGAGCTCTGGCCGGGCAGAGACGGAGAAGCAGAAGGGCAGAGTATCGGGGTCCTTATGCTGTCCTTAGCACCTTTGGCAAGAGGGAGCTTTGAGAAGACACTGTGCATTCCTGCCCTTGAGCCCTTGGCCCTAAATACTGCATCTCCAGTGCAGTGTATCCCAGCCATTCTGCACTCTCTGGAGAAGTGAAGGTATGTCTGTTTACATATGCATTTGTATTTACATATTCGAGCCGCAAGTATTTATTTAGATCCTGCCAACTTCCTAGGATTATTATGAAACAACCAAGAAAGTTAACTGAAAGTGTTAGGAGTCTCACTGTGAGACAGTACACCATTGAGACAGAGTGGTAGGAGAGGAGGATGGGGTAGGACTTGTGCTGGGGAGGATTTGGGGTGGACCAGAGACGGTGCTTTTTCCTGCAGTTCATCCTTTTTTAAAAAAAAAAACCAGCACATCCAGGCCCTTCACACTTGTGGAGAGAGTGCTTGGAACACATTCAGACTACATTCAACTTTCTGACTGATGTCTCTACCATATGTTAATCAGCCTTTCCAGTCCTGGTCCTGTGGGCCATGTGGAGACAGGAGGGTGCAGGGGTGAAAGGGAGGAGGGTCAGGCGTCTCAGGTGGAGTCCAGGGTCCCGGCAAGAGAGTAGTGGCAGCTGAGGGTGAAAGATGATGGGAGCCTAGTTGGAGGGACCCTTGCCTGCCAGGCAGAGGGACTAAACTTTTCTGTTGGGTAGGGGAAGTGATGGAAGGTAGGTATTTTAGCATGATCCTCGGAGGGGACAGGGTGGAATGGAGCTGGCGTGAGTGACTAGTACGGGTGGTGCGCTGCAGTACTTTCTCCTCCTGAATCCCAAGAAGAGGGGCGCTCCTGTCACGTGGTGAGGCCCATGCTGAGGAAGCAGAGGTTGAGGGAAGGCCTTTCACCTCAGTAATCCCATGATGACTGCCAGTGACCTTGGGCCAGGGAATGAACCATGTGGGAGGTTTGGGAAATGGGAGGGAAAATGGAGGAATTATGATTCAGGCATGTAATTACTCAATCTCCCTCTGTTTCTTGCCACCTTCCTGTCTCTGGTTTGGAAATATGGGCCTTTTTCCTCTTTTTCCCAATAACCCTCTTTCTCCTGAGAGTAGGGCTCGTTTATGACTCATGCTGGTAAATATAAGGCCCAAGACGCAGCCTGTGCCCTCCTACCCGAGCCCTGGCCACGTGCTCATGAGCGGTAACTCGGGGAAGGGGCCGCCACTGCACAGCAGTGCTCCTTGCCCTCTCTGGTGAAGAAATCTGGTAATCTAACCACCTTCCTCTGAGAATAGTGGTCCTCAGACCTCCGTGTGCATCGTGGTCGCCTGGAGAGCTTCCTGAAACACAGATTGCTGGACCCCATCTGGAGTCTCTGAGTCAGCAGATTCGGGTGGGGCTGAGAATTTGTGTTTCCAAGGGGTTCCCAGGTGATGGTGATGCTGCTGGTGGGGACCACACTCTGAGAACTACTTTCCTGGAGAAATTATCACTCCCAATTCAGCATCTCAGCTGAAGAGACGGCATGGTCAGAATCTTTGAGGAGGAGTGGGGGTGGGGGGCGCTTGCGCTGGCTTAAGGATGGGAGGGTTAAAAGGGGGAGATAGTGGTGCAGCAGGACATGGAGGGAGGGGGATGGGTGGGCTGGCGTCAGGGCAGGGAGAGTCTTTGCTGCAGGCAGAGCAGTGGTGCTGTCCTCCGGCCTGGCTTCTAGTAGAGAGAGGTTCCCTGCACCAGGAAAACCAAGTGTGCCTCTGCCTGCTGTAGCCCAGGGTCTTGTAAGGGGTCACTGTCTGGAAAGAGCCCACCTCCCTTCTCAGAGGACTCTTCTTAGCCATTTGGGGACTTCTTGTGAGAGGCCCTCGGTGGCACGGTCTGCCCACACAGTGTTGCTGCCCGGGAGTTGGAGTTGGCCTTTATGAATGACCCTCCTGCTACAGCAAGAGAGTTGAGGTCTCAGCCTGATTGAGGAAATGATGACGGGGTGGAGGGCGGTTTTTTCCAACTCACTCTGATACTTGTGGTTAGCAGGACAGTGATGTGGTTTGTTTCTCTCCTGGTAACCGCTAAAGAAGAGCCTCTGCAGGTCTTTAATGGAAAACTGTGGGGCCAGCAGCCCCAAGGGGCAGGGAAGCACCCCAGGCTGGATCAAACCTGGGAAAAAGAAGCCTTGCTCTTTAGACCAGACTGGGTGCTGTGTTCTTCCACCTGGAACCCAGGGAACCTCCTACCTGGGCTCCTGGCTTCTGTTCTTGCCCACCTCCAGTCTGTTCTCCACACTGCAGCCAGACCAGTATACTAAAAACACAGATCTGGTGGTACCTCTGCTGAAAATGATCCCCACTGCCCTCCAGATGGGGTCTAGCCACCTTCGCGTGGCCTGTAGGCCTGTGCCTGCCCTGGCCCCTGCCACATCCTCTTGTGTGCACCTGGGCTCTTAAGTTCTTAGATGCGGCATCTTGGCCGAGGCATTCCAAACGAAGCTGCATCTTTCTGGAACATTCTGCCCCATCCCCACCCTGTCACCTTCACCTGGCCCACTTCTACACGCCCTGGAGGTCTCAGCTAAAATAGCGTCTCTTTCTGGAGGCCTCCCCTGACCCCTGACACTAGACTTGACCACCCTGCTGTGTTCTCTAAGCTTCCTGTGCTCCTCGATGTGACCTATGGCGGACGGTTTGTTTTGCTTGTTCCCCAGGCATCCACGCTGAGGCAACCCTGTGGTTTACTCTTGTCGTCCTGGTGTGTTTAGTAATAGCGCCTCCTTTCACTGGCAAGTGCGTTACTTTGGATAATAAATTATGGTCCAAGCTACTAAAAGTAGAGAATCAAAAAACGACACTTTCCAGACGTCCTTTCACTGGAATTCCCAATGTGACATGCATTCTGCCAATTAGCTACACTCCATCTAGTCTTAAATATGTAGATATCCTCTTCCTCAGGATGGACCCTGGGACATCCATTTGCTGGTGTGGATCATGGCAGTTGTGGCATAATCCTGGAGCAGGCAGCTTCCCTGTGCCGTAGCTTCCTGATGGTGGCGGCGGGCAGCAGCTCCTTGGCCGACTGGCTCTGCGCTGTGATTTTGGGAGTAGCTCCTGGATACTCAGACTAGAGTCTGTTTTTTCAGCTCGTCCCATGATTCTCTGGGCCATTTAATATGTTACACAAAATCTCTGCTTAAATTGCCTAACTGAACCCGGATCAATACACAACCCTTGTCATCATTGTTCTTGTAAGTTGCTTGTTGAATTGTTTGTTTTCCCTGCTCTGTGAGGGCAGGTCCTAGGCATTCCCTAGCATTATTCCCGGTATGAAACCAGTAGGCAATGAATATGTGTTGAATGAATGAACTCTTGGACTGAGTTTTTTAAAGTCAGGCAGGTGTAGCTAGCCTTTTGTTCAATGAATATAAACAAAATTGAAGGAATGGGGATTGTTTAGTCTAGGGTAATAAGTGGTCTGGATATCTGACTTTGGGGAATGTCTGAAGGCCCCGGGGGCGGGGTGGGGAGCTGTGGTAGTGGGTGGGTTAGAATGTCTGTGGAAGGAGGCACTGAGCTACCTGTTCCTCATCAAGCTGTAGGGACGATGCCAGCAGACATCAGTTAGATGGGAGGTTGGATTTGGCATCTTCCAGCAGAAATTTTCTGCTTCTCCCCACTCGTGTGCCCAGCATGGTCCAGACACTATGCTATGGGGAAGCATAAGGGGAGGACCCCCTTGCCTTCAAGGAACAAAAATCTGTCTGGAAGGCTCCCTGGGAGACCAGGTCATTAGGAGTCCAAAGTAGCTGGAGATGAGTGCTCAAAGGGTGGTCCCAGAAGGCTTCCTGGAAGAGGAGGTAATCCAAGAATAGGCAGGTTCAGGTCTAGGTGAGGGGATTGGCCTGAGAGCTTGGAGAACAAGGAACAGAAGGAACAGACCTAAGTACCCGCTGTGCTATGACCTTTAAGCTCTCTCTCTCGTTTATCAGAATGCCCCTGAGAGCCTGGACATTTCATAGCCTAATTGTGCTGCGGGCCCATGGTAGGTTAGTGGCAGGCCCCAAGTTTGAACCCAAGCCTGCCCAACTCATCACGCTGTCTGATTTAGCCACTAGATCATACATTTTACTTATTTATTTGACCCTGAATAACAAGTTGGGAAGTTTTGCTTCAAATGGGTGACGTAAGTGGTGGATGTGAGTACCTTGTTTCCTAAGCCACATGCCAGGCCCCGTGGTCTGACAAACAGGAGTGGACTTAGAGGGACAATAGGTCAGAATTTTGCAATGGAGTGTCTGGGAAATGTTGATGGATGAATGAGAATAGAGGTGACTCTTGCCCTGGCCTCTGGTAGGGGGAGTCCTGCAAGCTCCTGCTTACCGAGCTTCCTGACTCAGTTAGTTGGTTTTGGAAGGTTTCCTTGCTCTGGCAAGCCCAGGCTCCGCTGGGACGGTAGAGCCTGGCAGATGCACAACTCTCCCCTGCTGGTCCAGCCCTCAGGGCTCAGCATGTGGCTAAATCAGCCGTCCCAGCCGCCTGTGCTGGCTGCCCAGGGCCCTGACGCCGCTGGCCTCTGCCCTTCCCAACCTCCCTCCCACGGGCAGTGACTCGCACAATGGGGGCTCAGTAAATATTGGTCCATGAACGGCAGGCTAGTGGTTCTAATTTTGTTCTCTGCTTCTGGGTCACCACTCTTTTTTTTTTTTTTTAAAGTTTTCCCATCCTGCCTCTCCCAGCGATGTGAGGTTCCATGGGGACAGTATAGTAAGTGGGTCACCAGTTCCAGGTACCCCCACTGCCCTCCTCCCTGCCAGCTCCCCTACGCTGTCAGTGGAAATCTCCCACCCTGGGTGGCCTTTGGCTGAGCCAAAGCCTGAGGCTAAGGTTCTGGGAGTGCGAGCTGGAAGAGGAGAGAGCACATCCTTGTAGGGTATGTGGGAGAGCAGTTAGGAGGGAGGGCCTAGCGAAGCAGGAGAAGAAATGGCCTGTTGAGCCCTGGGCCTGTTGGGCAAGGCCGAGGACTTGCTTTCAGGCCGTGATATTTGCACTGTACTTGGGAGGGAGTTTCATCTTGTCCGAGAGGAGAATGGCCTCTTGGACAATGTTCATTTGGTGGGCAGGGAGGACCACAGGCTCGGTATTTTTTCTCAAAACTTTTTGGACTCCAGAGAGCCTGTAGGGAGGGTATGTACTTGAGTACATGCTGCGCAACTATTGGTTTTCTCACGGTGTCTATGGGGACTTACACAGAGAACTGTACCTTTGTTAGTTTGACCATGCGTGCTGGGAGCACACTAATTATTTATAGAACACTTGGCAGTCTGTGTAGTCACATTATTAATTTTACAGCTTCTAGGTTTTGTCCCATGCTTAGAAAGTTCTCCCTAACTCCCTGATTATAAAAAAAATCACCCATGTTTTCTTATATTGTTGTACCTACACAACCCACTGGGACACATCAATGATGCATTTAAAAAGGTTAAAAACAAAACAAAACAAAACACTCCAAATCCCACCACTCAGAAATAGTCATCACTAATATTAGGTGAACATTATTCCAGACAACCTTCCAGACATGCTCACAGATAAAATGCATATAGAGAAATAGATATAAATACTCCAAAACGTGGGAGCACGTGACAAATTAGGAGATTGGGATAAACATATACATACTACTATATATAAAATAGATAACTAATAAAGACCTACTGTATAGCACAGGGAACTCTACTCAGTATTCTGTAATAACGTATATGGGAAAAGAATCTGAAAAATAATATATATACATATACATATATATATATATATATATATACACATATATAACTGATTCACTTTGCTGTACACCTGAAACTAATACAACATTGTAAATCAACTATACTTCAATAAAAATTAAAGAAAATACTCCTATAAAAAAGTATGAAAACTTCCCTGAATGTAACCAAAGAAAAACTATAGTAAAATTAAAGGAATTATTAAACTATGAAGAAATGTGTCTTTCACAAGAGAGATGATTTCCTAAAAGACCCCAAAAAGACTAAACAAAAAAAGCTTGTGAGTCATATCTATAATTACTTGTTTCCATTTTAGATGGTATTTATTGACTCTGCTATGAAAAATGAGGACATTAGCTTTTTTTTCTTTATTTGGGTGCGTTGGGTCTTCGTTGTGGTGTGCGGGCTTCTCATTGCGGTGGCTTCTCTTGCTGCGGAGCATGGGTTCTAGGTGCGCAGGCTTCAGTAGTTGCATCACGTGGGCTCAATAGTTGTGGCACGCGGGCTTAGTTGCTCTGTGGCATGTGGGATCTTCCCGGACCAGGGCTCGAACCTGTGTCTCCTGCATTAGCAGGCGGATTCTTAACCACTGCACCACCAGGGAAATCCCAGGACATTAGCATTTTCACATTTTTTTCTCATCTCCTTTCTTTCCATCTCTTGATTATATTAATTATATTATTAAATTGTCCATGATTATAACGTTTAGATTCTGTCCTATAACCGTAATCCCCATAGTTTTTAATTATTTCTTATTTGAAGGGTTTTAATGCTTACCCATGGTTTTTGCATTCCTGAGCCTTCATTTTATTTTTCTACTAATTAGCTGCATTTCATTATCATGTCATTTTCTTCCCCCCTAGAAAGGGGACTGAAGTCTCTGACTTATTTCATGCTTGAGAATTTCTGCCTGTTGTCTTTACCAATTTGTATGACATCACAGCTGGGAATAATATTCATTGGTTCCTATTTTCTTTCTCTCAGAATTATGTAAACACTGTTGCATTTCTTCTGATGCTAAATGTTGCTATGGAGAAGATGACGGCAGTCTGAATTTTCTGCCACTTAAAAGAAGTTTTAGTACATTTCACAGTTTTTGGAAGAAAATATTATGGGACGGGGGAGTTACTTCTGGATTCCTGGAAAAGCCTTCTTTTTAAGTTCGGTAACTTCACTAGGCAGCATCCCAGTGTTGAGCCTTCTGCGTGAAATTTTTGTGGAGTACAGTGTATTATTGCAATCATCAGATTCTGTTTTTCCTTTCATTTCAGGGAAATCATGTGTTTTTTTATCTTTGAGCATATTTTTTATTCCGGTCTCAGGTTCTCTACTTCAGGAACACCAGTTATCCTGGCGTTGGTGTCGTGTCGTCACTATGTGCTTTAATTTGTCTTTTCCGTCCGCATTCACTGTGCTTATCTCAAACCTTCTTTTGTCAGTATCTCTATTTGAAATTTCTGGCAGAATTCTGTTCTCTGTTCATTAGAATCTGTATATTAGTTCTTCAGTGATGTTTTGTTGGTCTTTTTTTGGTAAGCCTGCATCTCCTTTTGTCTTACAGCCCCACCTCTGAGCCCTGGTTTTATTGTGTGCATGTTCTAATTGAGTTATTCCACAGAGTGGGCAGTTTTGAGGGATTGCTGTCTCTGGAGTGATGTTTTCCTTTCCATCGACATCTTTGTCTCTGCGTGGTTGGCCTGCAGCTTCTCCTCGTCATATTCATGCTAGTGCTTTTTGGCTCTTTTGGCTCTAAAATAAGGCAGTGACTTTCTTCCCACCACTTTGAGGCTGGTTTGTCCCCAACCCCAGTGACAGCAGTGCCGAGTGCTGGGTATTTATGGCGTGTTCTCTGTAGCCTGAGTTGGGGGTGGAGGGCATGGATTGGGCCTGTGTTCTGGGACTTCGGTGGTGGCCCTGGTGGCGGCCCTGGACTGGGGAGGTGCTGTTGGAGGGGGAGGAGGACCCACTGGAATTGGACAGCTTCCCCAGTTCATTCAGCCTGCAGCCTTGCAGCCCTTATTTCCCTCAGAGGGAGTCAGCCCGTTGTTCTTGTTCCCCTGCCACCTGTTTCTTTGTTTCCCAGCACCTTTTCCCACTACTCCCCAGTGGAAGGGGAGGAAGACTTGGCGGCAGTCTGCCTCTCTTCAGATCTGGGGCGGTTTAGTGAGAATCCTCCTGGGGCCGGGCCAGGGCTAGGAGACCAGCCACGTGTGGTACCTCCTGCATTCCTTTCCTTGCCTCTGGTTTGGAAGTTATTATATCAGATTATGTCTCTTTCCTTGTTTGCTTGCTGTGGGTGACTTTTTTTTTTTTTGGCTTTTTACTATTTTTGTTTTTAACTCAACAGTTAGTTATCAGTTGAGGGAAAAATGCTGCCATTTCAGTTCTCCATCTTAATTCAGAAATCTTTATTTTTATATAGTGTCTCAACATACCTTATCTTTCTTAGTACTCAAAGAAAGCTCTGTGGGTTTGTTTTCCTCTTTCCAGTATAAGGAAGGCAACCTAGTGAGATCAGTGAGGTACAGATTGGACTTCTCCCACCAAACCCAGTGGTCCTTCTGTTGCCAGAGCTGCACTTTTCCTAGTTACCAGCACCCACAGCAGGGAAGACAAAGGCCAGAGTTTTTGAGTCCTCGGGGCCTCCACCTCCACCCTGAGGCCTGGCTTTGTCTTTGGTCTGCAAGTTTCGGGAATTTTTATACACGTCTCCTGAGGTGGGCTCTGGAAGGTGCCCCCTTGGCTCACCCAGACCATGTGTGTCTGTTGTACCCCTCACCGGTTAACCTTTCGTGGGGAGTGTCCACTGGGGAGACATTCCTATTAGGCTGACGGGTCACAGCCTTAGAATGGGGAGGGGATGGGGACTGGAGGAAGACCAGTCTATTTGACAGTCTTCTGCAGCAATGAGCTGTGGGGAGAGAGCCCCCAGGGAGATGGCAGCCGCCTTGTGTTTGTTAGTTGGGTATGAGAGCACAGGCACCTCAGAGACCCCCTGCTGTCTGTCCCCAAGAGGAATATAAGAGAACTTGATGCCTCTTTTTACATCCTTTGGATTTCAAGTGGGGAGGAGACAGTTGAGGAGAAGGCTTAAGATGATTCACTAAGGCCAGTCAGTGGTACAGCCAAGGACCTCGGGAGCCATCACTCATGTCACTGTAGCCTCTCCTTTTCCCCTGCCCCCTCACCTGCACCTCCTTATCCACCCATCTGACCCCCTGGTCATTCTTTAGTGTGGACCATCAGACTTGTTTTTTGGTTTTTGGTTTTTTTTGGCTGCGTTGGGTCTTTGTTGCTGCACGCAGGCTTTCTGTAGTTGCAGCAAGCGGGGGCTACTCTTCCTTGCGGTGCGCAGGCTTCTCATTGCAGTGGCTTCTCTTGTTGTGGAGCACAGGCTCTAGGCACGCGGGCTTAAGTAGGTGTGGCATGTGGGCTCAGTAGTTGTGGCTCGTAGGCTCTAGAGCACAGGCTCAGTAGTTGTGGCGCACGGGCTTAGTTGCTCCGTGGCATGTGGGATCTTCCCGGACCAGGGCTCGAACCCATGTCCCCTGCATTCGCAGGCGGATTCTTAACCACTGTGCCACCAGGGAAGTCCTGGACCATCAGTCTTTTCTCAGTTTTAACTCAAGTGCTTTGCAGAAGCCCAATTCAGACTGCCCTTGCACACACGCCATGCCTTGGCCTGCCGCTGACTAGCATCGCAGCTGAAGAGTTCGAGTCTTCCAATTCACTGTGCTCCCACCTAGCCCGTGCTTTGAGGGGGCGCAGAGTAGGCATAGGGTGCTGCACAGAGAAGATAGGGTCCCAAACACATCCTTTGCCCATTTCCTGTGACTTACCAGTTGGCCTTGGAAACCGCTGTGCCTTAGCCATGTTTGTCTCTGGAGCATTAGATCTTACCTTCCGCGTTTCATTCCTCAGCCCAGAGGAATCTGAGAGGGAGAACGGTGGGCTGTCTGGCCAGCACGTGGTCAGGGAAGGGAGTGGGTGTTGGGAGGCCCAGCAGCTCCCAGGCCCCCCAGGTCTCCGTTGCCTGTTCTGCTCACATCAATGTCCAGTCCCTGGACCAAGCATCACGGAAAGTCACTACTCTGTCCCCACGAAGAGAAGTAAATGTTTGTTCATCTCTGAGACAGTGGGTGGGCGTGGAAAAAATGCAGCATGGTAAATATAAGAGTAAAGTTATGTCCACGGGACAGAAGTGCCGCTTCCAGGATGAGATATTTCTGAGCTGGGTGAAGGGACCACAGGCGGGTGGAATCTGATTTGGGAGCCCCCAAGGTAGGAAGGCACTTCTGAAGCTCCACAGAGGGTCCAGAGCCAAAGCATCTCCTGTCGACTCTCACCTCACCCTGCACCCGACCCCGTCCCGGGGAGGTTGGGTCTGGTGCCTTGAAGACAGACCTAAGGCACTAAAATAATTTACTTCTTGGAACCTGAGCCAGGTGAACAAAGGGGTGGAGAAGACTCCAGCTTCTCTTTAGTCGGGGAGCCTGGTCCTCTGAGCCAACAGCATACTCGAGCCTTTGTCTGTCTGCAGCTTGTTTTATTTTTATTTTTATTATTATTATTTTTTTGCGGTACACGGGCCTCTCACTGCTGTGGCCTCTCCTGTTGCGGAGCACAGGCTCCGGACATGCAGGCTCAGCGGCCATGGCTCACGGGCCCAGCCACTCCGCGGCATGTGGAATCTTCCCGGACCGGGGCACGAACCCATGTCCCTTGCATCGGCAGGTGGACTCTCAACCACTGTGCCACCAGGGAAGCCCTGCAGCTTGTTTTTAATGCCTGGCCCCATGGGCTCTTCTTACTCCTCCTGGAAGGAAGGTGGTCTTGAGGGCGGCTGGCTCAGCTCCCCGGCGGGAATGGCCCACCTGGGGCCGCCCATTTCCATGGACTTAATAGAACGGGCTTGGGCTTCCTCCTGCAGCTGGAGCTGGAGGCGAGGACCCCTGCCCAGCCTCACCATCCCGCTGCTCCGGAGCTGTATGTGTCCTCTTCCTCTCTTCTTTCTTTCCTCCAAAGAATCTCTTATAAACTTCCTTTTTTTTTCTAAGAATAACTTACATCTCCTTTGGAGCAGAAAGCTCCCCTTTCATGTCTGCCAAAAAGCCAGGGTCACTTGGATTTGAAGTGTCTTTAACGAGTCCAGGGTCCCTGGACCAGGACTCCTTACTGCCCTCCAGCTGTTTCTACATTCTCCTCTGACTCTCCGGGGTGGGCATCCTGTCTGGAGTGCAGGCCAGGTGGGAGGGCTCCGCCCCACCCACTCCCAGGGGCCTCTGGGTCACTGAAGAGCAAACGCTGAGTCGATGCTTACCTTGACGTGAACGCCTGTCCGGGTACAGCTACAAGTACCCCAGGTGTCTCGGCCTTGAAGTGTTTTTGCGTGTCTCTTGTTTGTGAGTGTTCTGAAGTTGCTGCAGATGGATTTGATTGTTTGTTTTGTTGAAGTGATTCTGCAGAGGGAACCCTGTAACACAGCCTGTCTGTGTCACACACTTGGGGGGTTTCCTTCACAGGTCTTCAGGGCACCTTACGCCTGGATTTGGGGTGCTTGCAGGGACTGGTAGAAACTGGGGTAGATCTGCCCAGAGACACGCGGGCTTTGGTGGCTTCTGCATGGGACCTGGGGCATGTATGTGTGTGTCTCCACACAGAGGGGACAGTGGCTAAGAGTGCCCTGACTTTAGTGTCGTTCAGACCCGGCTTCAGTTCACGGAGAATTCGATTTCTGGTCTACTTGCTGGTTATGGGCCACGTTCCCTGATCCCCAAACCCCAGTTTCCTCATCTGTTTTGTGGGGATAAATGTCCTGCCTTCTCTTAAAGGAATCAGTGAGTGTCAGGTGCTTCAGGTAAGGTCACACTGGGACTGCTAACTGCTGTCCTCATCTCTTTGCCCCCCCTTTCCTAAACCCATGCAGCCCTCCTCCCCTTTGTTTTAACAGTACAGCACACGCCTTAGACAAATCACAGTGTGGTCGGGTGGAGAACAGCTTTCTTTGTACAGTGGGGTTTAGCTGTTTTGGATAAGGTCCACCCTACTAACTATAAGTTAACTTTTGGGTCTTGGTGGAGACTTGAGAGCTTTTAGTTTCAGAGTAGCACTTGTACAGACTATCGTTTTTGCTGATGCCTAATCCATTCATTTGTGTGACTCAAAGTATATTCACTGAAGAGTGATGGTTTATGTCTCCAGATTCTGTGCGTGCCCCACATGTGGAACCTAAAGCCTGGAATGTCCCGGGTATGCTTGTGGTCGGGGACTTGTGCGATGTAGGCGTGGAGTAAAGTCGGCCACTGTGCTTCCATTGGCAGCTTAATATCTGAGAGGGAGTCAAAGTGGAGGAGCCCTGCCAATTATAAGTCTTACGATAATCATAGCCATGTTTTATCGAGCGCTTTCTTGAGTCTAGTCCCTTGCCAAAGCTCATGTCGTTAAATCTTCACAATAGTCCAGTGAGGCGGGTACAGATTTTATAGATGAGAAAACTGAGGTGTGGAGAGAGAGGCTACGTAACTTGGCCAAGGTCACTGCTGGGAAGCAGCAGTGTGGAAATTCAAGCCAGGTCTTCCTGACCCTAAAGGCCATGGTACGCTCTGTCACCGCTCTGGGTGATTGTAGAATGTTGACTCTGGTTACATAACTTGCCCAAGATCACACAGCTGGTAAACGGCAGAGTCAGGATGCAGATAAGCCTGCTCTTAACCCCTTTGCTCTGGTTCCTCTGTCCCAAGCGAGGTCGGGGAGATGGAGTGATCCACGTGAGGCATCATGCCAGAGCCCCGGGTGCCCCGGGGAGGCATGGGAATGACTACAGTGCCTGGGCTCCTAGGCCTGGATTAAATAGGAGGCTCATTTTCCCCTCCTGGTGTTTGTTTACTTCACAAGTTTAAATTATAACTATACTAAGGGAAATGATTAACAAAAGAAAACTCATCCATCCTGCTACTGGAAGGTTTCATTTTTTCTCTGTTCCTTCTCAGTTCTTAACTCTGATTACATAATTGTTCTGCTTCTTTATTTAACATTAAACTCACGATTCTCCTTTTTATAGCTGCATACTATTGCATGAAATTGATGTAATCCACTTGACCACAACACATCTTTCTGCCAATAGCCTTTTTATTTTTGGATTGCTTCTCTTAGTGTAAATTCTAGAAGTAGAGTTATTAAAGGATTTAAATACATTTATTATCATATAACTTTTCCAGAGTCATATTATGTATACAGCCCCCAGAAGTATGTTATTCTGTTGTTTAACCTCACTAACATTTGGTTTTATAGCTTTTTTTAAAAATGTGTTTTGCTATTTTAATAAGTAGCAAAGTAGCACCCTCCATCTTTTAAATTTGTATTCTTAACAAGCCGGGGAGACTGAGTATTTTTCATGTTGGTTCCCTAATTTAGGTAGTATAGAAATAATCCTTTGGCATGTTTGATGGTGTATAATTTTTCCAGTCTGTTTCTTATCCCCCCTCTTTAAGTGGTGTGGTGTTCTTTTTTTTTTTTAGATTTTCCTTTGGAGAATTTCAAACATATACAAAAGTAGAGAGAATAGTATCATGGATTCCCACCTACCCATCACTCAGTTCCAACAATTATCAACTCATGCTCAGTCTTGTCTCATCTGTACTCTAATGCAAATATCCACTCCTTGGTTATTTTGAAGCAAATCCCAAGTAAGATATTTAATCCATGATGATTTCAGTATCTCTCAAAAGATAAGGACTTTAAACACCCATAGTTTTTCTGTACTTTTTTCTTTTCAAATTTGGTCAAACCTATTGAATTTGTTTTTTTATCTTCTGTTTCAAAAGAAGGATTTTTCTCAAAAGCTAGGCAGAGGCCTTATAGAAGGGGTGAAGGGTCA
Organism: Aethalodelphis obliquidens; assembly: GCF_003676395.1. NCBI lineage: Eukaryota > Metazoa > Chordata > Mammalia > Artiodactyla > Delphinidae > Aethalodelphis > Aethalodelphis obliquidens. The sequence goes on from NW_020838018.1 coordinate 8,106,165, forward strand.
GTTTTGACACCAACTGGATTCAGAGTCTGAAGAGAGACCCTCCTGTTTGGAGCACAGCTGATGGGTCTGGTGTGGAAGGAGAGGATGGGTGTCCTAAGCCTTGCCCTCACCTGGCTTTCTCCTCTTGCAGCCTCACCTGTCACCATGAAGCTGCTGCACCCAGCCCTCCCCAGCTGCCTCCTGCTGGCTCTGCTCGCTGTGTGGACAGCTGCTCCTGAGGTTCATGCCGTGTCCGTGGGGACACCCGCCATCAGCGCAGCCTCTTTCTTGCAGAACCTCATGCATCGCTACGGGGAGGGCGACAGCCTCACCCTGCAGCAGCTGAAGGCCCTGCTCAACCACCTGGACGTGGGAGTGGGCCGGGACAACGTCTCCCAGTCCGTGCAGGGACCGAGGAACCTCTCGACGGTAAGGCTCCCTGGCTCTGCCCAGCACCATCTCTGTCCTTTCGAGGTTCCCAATCTAGTTGGGGGCAGGCGAGCCTTGATGACAGAGCAGAGGAGCCAATTCTTCCCCTGCGGTCGGGATCAGCTAGTCTGAGTCTCCAGCAGCACCTCCCAGCCTCCTACATGGGTGTTTTGAAGCCCTTAGCAAAGGGCAGCCATGAAGTAGGGGCTCTCAGCCCTCCAGACCCTTCCTCAGAGCCACACTGGGATCTCCTGGAACTGCTGGTAAGCTGGAGCTCCCGGGTCAGCTAATATTTCTTATAGAGTTTCTGCAAAGCCCTTTGCCCGTTATCCTAGGTGAGCCTCAAAGCACCTCTACGTGCAGGTGGCAGATCTTCATTATATCCTGTATATACTGAGATACTAAGGGACCCACAGTGAGTTCTGGAGGGACCAGGATTAAGACTCAGTCAGGCCTTTTGGCTCCTGGTTCTCTGTTCTGTCTTCCATATCTTCTTGGCTAATCAGAGTCTGAGGCTGTGTGTGTCAGCCAAATGTAAGTCAGCCAGCAACGTCTTTGCATATCTACTTTGTTCCCTGTGCTGAGTGTGGCGAGAAATAGAGGAAAATGAGTCATGTTTAGGGAGTTTACTGTTAAGATGGGGAGCTCAGCCAACCAAGAACAGAGTTAACTGATATTCAGATGAAGTGCTAGTTGCTGTGGCTTGGATAGTCATTATAGGATTCAGAAATGAGAGAAGCGGGTGAGTGTGCCCTAGATGGTCAAGGAAGCTTCTGTGTGGGGTGTCCTGGAGCTTCGCCTTGAAGGAGAGCGGAGTTTGGAGGGACCGAGTCGCTAGGCTGGGGGAGCCATGTGGCGTGTATGCAGAACCACAGGGGCGTGGTGCACGTCTGAGTCGGAGGGGTGGCTGCCTTGGGGGGCTCATGCAGCCTGACCCCAGAGGCCTCCCGGCTCAGCAGCAGGATCTTGGGGTCACTGAGTCCAGCCCCCAGCATTTTTTTTTTTTAAGATTTTTTTGATGTGGACCATTTTTAAAGTCTTTATAGAATTTGTTACAGTATTGCTTCAGTTTTGTTTTTTGGTTTTCTGGCCGCGAGGCATGTGGGATCCCAGCCTCCCTGACCAGGGATTGAACCCGCACCCCCTGCATTGGAAAGCGCAGTCTTAACCACTGGACCCCATGGAAGTACCAGGCCCAGAAACCCTCACTCGTCGGCACTCCCAGCGGGCTGGTTCCCTCAGAGACAGAGCCACGTAAAACCAGACTCAGCGAAAGACTGACGTGTAACTGTTTAATTAGAAGTAGAATGGCAGTGTTTCATGGGAACGGTGTGTGAGAACCACTTAACCTGATGCTTCCCAAGGGAACTCAGAGCTCATGCCCACTGGGCAGCCCACACTTGCTCCATGGCAGACCCTGAGTCTTCAGATTTCCCCCCACTTCCTTTCCCAATCTCTGCCAACACATCCTGCAGTCTGGGGACATTACTGTATATGGTCCAGGAGACTACTGTTCCTCTTAGACACCTGTGCTCAATAGCTCTGGAGAAGTATGTGAAATCTGTATTTTACTGTCATAGCTCCCTGGGCTGTTGTAATGTGGCCAGATTTGGTATCTGGGAGAAGCTGTATCTTCAGGTATGCACATAGAGGTATGTTCCCCAGAAGCCACACCCTGGTCATAATGATTGGAATTCGGTTGTTCCCAGAACTTCTAGGTAGCCATTTACAGATGGGTGAGTGGAAGGTATGTATGGGTGGCTGATCTCTAAGATTACTTATCAGTCTTTCAAGTTTAGGGACGACTTTGCTCTCATCCTTGGACGTTAGTCTGCAGGTTCCGTGAAATTTGGACAGTTGCATCTTCTGTTTTCCGTCTTGGAAGGCTCATCAGGGGCAAGGTGTGACTTTGGGTCCTAAGAAGCTTTCTGCCCCTCCCACTTGGTTTCAGTGCTTCAGTTCTGGAGACCTCTTTGCTGCCCACAACCTCAGCGACCAGTTGCGGATTGGGGGGCGTGAGTTCCAGGAGTTCTGCCCCACCATCCTCCAGCAGCTGGATTCCCGGGCCTGCTCCTCCGAGAACCAGGAGAATGAGGAGAACGAGCAGACAGAAGAGGGGAGGCCCAGCTCAGTTGAAGGTGAGCCAGCACGGGAAGGCAGGGCCTGGTGTCCGTGCTTGTCTGCATGAGGACCGCTGGGCTGATCAGATAGAGCTGCCCGCTGAATGTTTGACCGGTTATCATCCTCTTATCATCGTTGGGAGGGGCGAGTTGGAGTAATGACTATACCGGTATCTCCTGTACTCCCAAGACCGGTCCAGCACATTGCCAGGCCGGGCAGCGTGGCTGGTGAGCGTTCCGTCGTGGGGCTTTTGGACCAGCCTCGAGGTGCTCTTTTTGGTCACTTTTCCGTTTTGGTTTTCATTAAACTACCAGGGGGCCAACACCTTAATTTTTTTTTTTTTTTTTTTTTTTTTTTTTTTTAACATCTTTATTGGGGTATAATTGCTTTACAATGGTGTGTTAGTTTCTGCTTTATAACAAAGTGAATCAGTCATACATAAACATATGTTCCCATATGTCTTCCCTGTTGCGAACACCTTGATTTTTGAGTTTAGCATTTAAGGCCTTTCACAGTCTGCCCTCGGCCCACTTCACCCACTTCATCCTCCTCCCCCTCCCCTGCCTGGTACCCCTGCTCCAGCCGCAGTGGTTCACCGTGGCCTGTGTGTGCACACGGCTCCCTTGAGCCTGGATCGACCTTCTGCAATCCTGTCGTGCTGGTGTGAGCAGCCTGGCACTTGGTACCTAGCATGTGCCACCTGTGTCACACCCCACGTCGTTTCCTGCTGTCGTTATTTAACTCCTGTGGTCTATAGCCTTTCATCTGCCCCTCCATCTGAAAGGTAAGCTGCTTTTGGATAGCAGCTTTGGTGTATATTTTTAGGCTTCTCCACAGCACCCAGCAAGAGGTGGACTCGACAAGCATTTACTGATGGGTTGGCAGATCTCTTTCTGCCCCGATTGCCGCTGAGTTCAGAACGGGCTGCCCCCCGGCAGCAAGAGTACCTCCACCCTCAGTAATGGAGGCCCTCGTCTGTTCTTGTTCCTCCACAGTGTGGGGCTTTGGTTTCCTCAGTGTCTCACTGATTAACCTGGCCTCTCTCCTGGGAGTCCTCGTCCTGCCGTGCACGGAGAAAGCGTTTTTCAGCCGTGTGCTCACTTACTTCATCGCCCTGTCCATTGGAACGCTGCTCTCTAACGCGCTCTTCCAGCTCATCCCAGAGGTGCAGTAGAAAAGAAACGTGCGCGTCCTGTCTCCCTGGGGCGTCCCCGCCCCGACCCTGTGCTCCAAGGCACCTGACAGCCGCCACCTGAAACATTAACTTCTTCCTCATGTCAAGGGATGCAAATGACTTCTGCCTCTGGATCTCAAGGGCCTCCTCTCACTCCTGGGGCACCCAGGTTTGCCTCTGGCCTCTTCAGGGGATGTCAGATGCAAGGCTCTCAGCACGTGTCCCCCATGCTGGGGACCTGTCAGCCTCCTTCCCCAGTCAGTGCCTTTCCTAAGCCCTGTCGGCAGGGCTGGAAAGGAAAGCAGCCGGTGGTGGCTGTCCCTGCCCTTGGTCCTCCAGACCCCCTCTGTTCTAAGTAGAGGACCTGGCCGTACTCAGGTGTGGCCACCAAGAGATGATCCACCTGGAATGAAGTGGAAGGAAAGAGGTTACCGACTGAAAAGTTGTATTGACCTAAAAAGTACGTGATCCTTTTTTTTTTAAGCAGGCCCTAATCCACAGTATAGAGGGCCAAACATAGAATCAAGACTATTTAATGAAAAAAGCGAAATCAAAATTACCAAATAAAGGAAAGGGACCCACCGTCCTTCACACCTTGCATCTTGACTTTTTCCTGATAGGACTGACTTCCTGGCACCCTTACTTGACTGTTCTGAAATGTTTGTTGATTTTGTTCTTTAATTGTAACCACTGAGGAGCTAAAAAAAATAAGACCCAAGGTGACAGTCTGCCCACCTGTCAGCTCAGGCAAGGGCGTGCAGTGGGGCGATGGGTGATGTGTGGACCTTCTTTGGGAATGTTGATGGCCGCCTTCCATAGGCAGCTGCCTGGCCTTTCCAATCAAAAGACTGTACGGGATGCCCATCCTTGCCTTGCCTGTTCACTCTTCATGATGAAGAGAGAAATCTGGTTTAAGGTGAACCATCTTGATGCTATGTCAGAATTCCACATGAATCTAGCAAGCACTTCTCAGGGCAGGCCTCATCTTGGGCTACTTTTTTTTCGGCTCCAGAAATTAAATTTATTAATTTTTTTTCAAGATTGGAAATGAAATGCTGTGTTGCCTGTTGAATGGGAATACAATAATGGTACATACTCCGCCCCTGGGCTCACAGGGGAGGCCTCATCCTGGCTCACTTTTGTCCTGCCCGGAGTGTGTGACACTGGGAAATGGTAGAGGAAATATTTTTTGACGGGGTGATCTTGGAACTCTGTTCTCTACACTGCAGCCCTCTCAAAGCAAATGGAAACAAACAAATAAAGCAAAACCTGAGGGAGTTCCCTGGTGGCCTAGTGGTTAGGATTCCGGGTTTCCTGTGCCATGGCCCAGATTCAGTCCCTGGTCAGGGAACTGAGATCCTGCAAGTTTCGGGGCATAACCGAAAACAAAAAGAAAAAACACAACAAGGTCATAGGAAAAAAACAAAACCTGAGATGTTAAGAGAATGGATTTTGTGGCCATCGGGCCTTACTTGTCCGTCCCTTCTGCCCTGCACAGAGCAGACCAGGTGTGGGGAGTGTCCCATGTGCCTGCATAGCGAGGGTCAGACGTGCCAACACGGCAGCCCAGTGATCTGTCAGTCTCTTCCCCTTGCTCTGGTTTCCTGTTCCCTAGAGCTCTCGAGTCCAGAGTCTGCTAGGCAGCCCCTGGCTAGGCCTGAGCACACCTCGGCTACAGGCCAAGGCAGGACCTGCCCTGCCAGGCACAGCAGCTAGCAGGTGGGACTCAGCAGCCACCAGGCAGCAGGGGCGAGAGACGCGGGGTTCCAAGGCCACCACGAGTTCCTCCCCGTTTCTCCTGAGCCGATTGAAGGAAATTTCATTGGACTTGAATCACTAACAAATGTTCTGTTTCTCTCTCCCTCCCTGCTTGTCTCTCTGATTTTTCTTGTTTTGCCTCCTTTGTTAATATCCACCAAAACCCCCTCCCACTCTACCTCCCGCCCTCTCCACCTCTCTCCCTGAATGGTGGCTGCCGTGCCGTGGGGCGTTCGCCCTTGTCCCTGTCCTGGGTGGGGCTGGCTCCCCCTCCCCGGCAGTCTGGGGGTACGGTCTCCTCTGTGTGACCGTCATCTCCCTCTGCTCCCTGATGGGGGCCAGCGTGGTGCCCTTCATGAAGAAGACTTTTTACAAGAGGCTGCTGCTCTACTTCATAGCTCTGGCGATTGGAACCCTCTACTCCAACGCCCTCTTCCAGCTCATCCCCGAGGTATGGCAAGCTAGGGCCCTTGCACAGGAGCACGCCGCCTCCTGGGGGATGGCGGGACACAGTGGGTGGGCCCTCCATCTCCACAGAAGGCCTAGAGAGGAGGTCCTCTCCTTCTGGAAAGTGAAGCTAGGATGTAGGCACGAGCGAGGAGAGGCAGCTTAGAGAAGGCTTTGAGAGCTGGTTCAAATCCCAGCTCCACCGGCCACAAGTTCTGTGCCCTTGGGCAAGTCACCTGACCTCTCTGTCCTTCCGTTTCCTCATACGTAAAATGGGAAGAATAAAAAGGGCGGACCTCAGGGTGATGCAGTGAGGGTTACGTGAGTTAATGTTTCTTAAACACCTGGTGCTCGCTATCTGTTGGGTGAACAGAGGTAGTGTAGTTAGGTCACGTTATGGCTCCCAATTTGGAGCTTTGGGCACCAAAAACAGAATCCGTAGGTCTCAATGAAAAGCTCACTTCTCCTCAGTAGGACATTAAATTCTAAAGACAACCTGTCTTTTTTTTTTTTTTGGTACGTGGGCCTCTCACCGTTGTGGCCTCTCCCGTTGCGGAGCACAGGCTCCGGACGCGCAGGCTCAGCGGCCATGGCTCACGGGCCCAGCCGCTCTGCGGCATGTGGGATCTTCCCGGACCGGGGCACGAACCCGTGTCCCCTGCATCAGCAGGTGGACTCTCAACCACTGCGCCACCAGGGAAGCCCGACAACCTGTCTTTTGCATCAGAAAATAAGCTAGAGAGGTATGAGGATTAAATAATGAGCTCTTAATCCATGGAAGGGCCTTTATATAATAGGTGCGCAGTAAAGTTTTGCTGTTAGCAAAATTAAAAAAAAAGAAGAAGAAGAAAAGAAAGAAAATAAGCTGGAGAGAACCCACCAGTCTGGCCTCACACATGTTGATGGTACCTTTGCCCCTTCGCCTGGGCTAACCAGGAAACTCTCCATGAGAGAGGAGGAGCCCAGTGTTTGTAAGGCTTAGCAGGGCCTTGGAGGAGTTTCTCATCCCATGTGGTCTCTGCGTAGACCTGCTGATGGCAGGAATCCTGAGGCGCTACACTGTGGGTAGTCTGACGGGCCTGGATGAGCCAGAGGTGAAGCAGAAAGATGACGCCCCGGGCTCCTTAGAGCACTTTGTTTTCCAAGATGCGGTTTTGTGTTTTCTGAGTTGATCCTTAGATCACCTCTGTGATGTGTAGGAAACAAGGAATGTTGTACCCATTTAACAGATACAGAATCTGACCTGCACAAGAGCTCGTATCTTAGTGCTTTTTGTGGAGAACTGTTAGTTGCCTCTTTCCACCCCACTTTTCCGTAAGATGATTGGACTCTCCTTGAAAGTTGGCCGGAATGAGTAATTTCTATTCTAGAACTTGACCTTTAATGTCTCTTAGAAAACTACCCTAAGAGATTTCATTTCATCCCTTTAAAATAGAAAAGACAAACACTTAGCTTTTAAGCAGCCCGGAGTTCTTTTATCTGGGACCTATTCACGAGAAGGCTGGCGTTTATTCGAGAGGCCCATTTCCTATCAGAAAACTTAGGAGCAGGTCAGCAGACACTTTCCCAAGGCCCCCCCCCCCCCCCCCCCCCACCAGTCAGGAGCATCACTGAGAATGCAACTCTCCTCATTTCTACTCCTATCTGCTTCCCAATGGATTCTTTTTTTCTTCTTCTTCTTCTTTCTTTTGGCCATAGTAAGTGAAGTTTCCAGAAACCAAGACAAAACCCCCAAAATTGACACGTGCAGTCACACAGTCTGATTTCTTGGCTTTGTGGTCACTGGGAGGTCTGCGGTCAGGAAGATGCCGCAATTCTTACTATTTAACTGGAGAAAGGATTTCCCATTTTAGAAAGTATAACTGTACCATCTCCCTGTGTGTTTACAGGCAGATCAGCCAGGAACGCTATATAACGATGAAAACAAACACGAGTGTCTCCTCCTGAAAGATGGAATCTGCCGGCAGAGTCTGTCCTTGTAGCAAAGCTCCAGGAGAAGTGAAGACAGAGTCCTCATTAAAAGTAGAAAGGCCACATCCAAGGCTGTTCTTCCTGAGAGTAAAATTCTAAAGACGATCTGTCTTTTGCATCAGAAAATAAGCTAGAGAGAACCCAGCGGGTCTGGTGATGTGACATTAGGGAAACATCAAGGGTTAGATTTTTGCTGGAAAGGGATTGAGTACATGGCAGAGTTGTCCCGGTCTCTTCCTTTCCTAGAGTCAGGTGGTTAAAGAGATGAGAGGGGACCAGTGAAGATTTTCTATATTCTTAAACTCATTTTGTTTTCTTGGATCCACAGGCTTTTGGTTTCAACCCTCTGGAAGATTATTATGTCTCCAAGTCTGCAGTGGTGTTTGGGGGCTTTTATCTCTTCTTTTTCACAGAGAAGGTCTTGAAGATGCTTCTTAAGCAGAAAAATGAGGTGAGGCCTAATCGTTGGTAAAAGAAGTGCCTCTAGGGAGAGCATCCATCTCAGAACTGTGTCCGGTGGTGGTGTTACCTCAGTGCCAATCCAGTGAGCTTACCTGGATCCTCCCGCCATGGATTCAAACCCACAAACTATTTCAGGAGTAGATGTCTCACTTCACCTCGGGAGGGTGTTAGCAGTGGGTGAGGGCGAATCATTAGCCATTGCGAGGAGCAGCTGTAAATGTTCTTTGCTGTGCCTCCTGGCAGGGATGAGTGTTGGCCCTGAGGTCACTCCTCTGAGATCCGTCCCGTGGCAGCACCACGTGCCCTTCGATTCAGCTTTCTCCAACACCTTGCCCTAGGTTTCTGTCCTATTGCCTACTTGTGTTTTCTTGGATGGTGGGAGTGAGGTCTTCCCGGTGCTTGGAGCTCCTGCCGGGTGGGTGGTTTTGGTGAGTGTTGCACTGACCCGACCCCTCCCTGTGGTCCCTCCAGCATCATCACGGACACAGCCATTATGCCTCTGAGACGCTCCCTTCCCAGAAGGACCAGGAGGAGGGTGTGACGGAGAAGCTGCAGAACGGGGATCTGGACCACATGATTTCTCAGCGCTGCAGTGGCGAGCTGGATGGGAAGGCCCCTGTGATGGACGAGAAGGTCATCGTGGGCTCCCTCTCTGTCCAGGTCAGTGGGCCATCCACTGCTGGGGGGGGCAGGGGCCCTTAAGTGGTAATGGCCTTGATGACTCGGGCCTACCCTGAAGGTCCGTCGTCCACCCTTTGACAGGGGGGCTTTCTTGCAGGACCTGCAGGCCTCCCAGAGCGCCTGCTACTGGCTGAAAGGTGTCCGCTACTCTGACATCGGCACACTGGCCTGGATGATCACCCTGAGCGACGGCCTCCATAACTTCATCGATGGCCTTGCTATTGGTGCCTCCTTCACCGTGTCTGTCTTCCAAGGCATCAGCACCTCGGTGGCCATCCTCTGCGAGGAGTTCCCACACGAGCTAGGTAAGTGTGCTCACACCCCGCCCCCCAGCCCCTTCCGCTTGTGCCGACTCCTCCCCCCACTTCAGAACACACATTATGATTAATGAACACATTTTCTATGCTATGTGAAATCAAACCACTAATTCTCAACACCTGAGTTAATAATTGAAAATTAATCATCGGACAGGACTTCCCTGGCTTTCTAATGGTTAAGATTCCACGCTTCCACTGCAGGGGGCACGGGTTCGATCCCTGGTCAGGGAGCTAAGATCCCGCATGCTGCACAGCATGGCGAAAGAAAGAGAGAGAGAGGGAGGGAGGGAGGGAGGGAGGGAGGGAGGAAGGAAGGAAGAAAAGAAAATTGATCATTGGAAATGATGGCATTTTTTACTGGGATGGTTGTTTCCCCATAGTCCCATAACCTGTGGCTGTTTCCTCACCTCTACACTGGGCTTAATACTGGTACCTACCTCGTTGATTCATCGTAAAAAGCAAAAGGAAAAAATAGTGAAAAGGACTTACTGCGTGCCGTACGCTATTCTAAGTGCTCAATATAGGTTATCTCTTACATCCTATTAATCTTCCAAAGGCTGAGATGTATGTTAGAGGTCTGGTGGGTAGAAGAAATAGATGAACCAGGGGCTGGAAGGTCCTTGGTTTTATCAGAGGGAGAGTGTAAAAAGCCTAGACTTTTTGAAGGCTCAGACACTCAAGGTCATGTCCTGGCTTTGCCATTTATTGGCTTGTGACTGGGCAAATTACTATTTCTCTCGGTCTCAATTTTGTTTTCGAAAAATACCATTCATTACAGTTTTGAGGAAGGAAGCTCCTTCTGTTTCACCATCAATCAAAAGAGAAATGAGGGCTTCCCTGGTGGCGCAGTGGTTGAGAGTCCGCCTGCCGATGCAGGGGACACGGGTTCGTGCCCCGGTCCGGGAAGATCCCACATGCCGCGGAGTGGCTGGGCCCGTGAGCCATGGCCGCTGAGCCTGCGCGTCCGGAGCCTGTGCTCCGCAACGGGAGAGGCCACAACAGTGAGAGGCCCGCGGACTGCAAAAAGAAAAAAAAGAAAGAAAAGAGAGAAATGAGGCCATTGCTAGATGGTTTTCTCTTTTGAAAATCCTGTGCATTGTTTTCAGCCTCTAGGCTGGTTGTACGCTCCCAGCCTCACAGATGGAGACAGCTCCTCGGCGTGGTGGTGAAGGGGGCCCTGGTCTTGTCACCGTGATCTCCAGTCTGGGGCCATCTTGATTTTCACCCACACTCCATCCAGCGTTTAAGCATGTCCTCATCAAGCTGTGTGTCCCACGACCTAGTATGAATCTTCTGTCCACACCCTCCCCTCTTGTTGTCCCCACCATAGGAGACTTTGTCATCCTGCTCAATGCCGGCATGAGTATCCAGCAGGCTCTCTTCTTCAACTTCCTCTCTGCCTGCTGCTGTTACGTGGGCCTGGCCTTCGGCATCTTAGCTGGCAGCCACTTCTCTGCCAACTGGATCTTTGCCCTGGCTGGAGGAATGTTCTTGTATATTTCTCTGGCTGATATGGTAAGTCTTCCATAGTTTTAATGCCTTGTAGGCAAAACTGGATCGGGTTATGAAATTCGTTGGATTGGGAGGACAGCTAAGGGGCATTAGTTAGTTTTTTTGTTTTTAAAATTTATTTATTTATTTATTTATTTTTGGCTGCATTGGGTCTTTGTTGCTGTGCGCGGGCTTCTTGTTGCAGTGGCTTCTCTTGTTGTGGAGCACGGGCTCTAGGCACGCGGGCCCTAGAGTGTGGGGGCTCAGTAGTTGTGGCTCGTGGGCTCTAGGGCTCAGGCTCAGAGGTTGTGGCACACGGGCTTAGTTCCTCCATGGCATGTGGATCTTCCCGGACCAGGGATCGAACCTGTGTCCGCTGCATTGGCAGGTGGATTCTTAACCGCTGCGCCACCAATAATAACTTTATTGAGGAATCAAGTCACATGCCACACGATTTGTAAATAAAAGTGTACTGTTCAATGCCTTTTAAGGGGACATTAGATTTCAAAGGATGAAAGGCCTATGTTCCTTTAGCATATGTCCTTAAAGAAAATGATGTATCTCAACTCTGGGGTCCTTACTTTAAGTATTACAGAATAGAGACTTATAGATAAAGAATGGGGAAGGGAGGGAAGGAAGGGAGAGGAAATTACCCATAATTATTCTCCCCCAAAATAACAACACTTGGGTTTGTTTCTTTTTCATCTCAATGCATTGTGTTTGTTTTTAAATAACTCTAATCACATGGAGTACACAATTTTATGTCCTGGTTTCTTTTTTTTTTTTTTTTTTTTACTTACTACATCCTAGACATTTTTCATGTTGCATACTCTTTAAAAACATCCTTTTCTCATTATCAGTAGTATTTGGTGAGGGGATTTACCTTCTCCAGAACAAGAATTGCTGGTTCAGAAGGGATGCGTGGTTTGAGGTTTTAATATGTATCGCCAAATTGCTTTCTAAAAAGCTTACCCTCCTTTAATTTACATCATTAGTGGTGTCTGAAAGTGTACATCATACCCGCTAACGTTTGGTATAACCGTTTAAGTAGTTTTGCGTTTGCTAGTTTAATACCTGATTTGTTGCATCTTTATAACTAACAAGGTTGATTTCCTTCCTTGTTGGCATGACGGTTCTTTGGCAGGTTTGCATGAATTATTTTCCGTATCCTCGGAAAGCAGTTTTTTGGTTTTGTTTAATATTTATTTATTTATTTGGTCATGCTGGGTCTTAAGTTGCAGCAAGCGGGCTCCTTAGTTGTGACATGTGGGATCTAGTTCCCTGACCAGGGAACGAACCTGGGCCCCCTGCACTGGGAGCACAGAGTCTTAACCACTGCGCCAGCAGAGCAGTCCCGGAAAGTAGTATTTTTGATGAGATGATGAGAGCACTGACCACCATGGTCCATCCTCAGCCCATGGAAACATCTTAGATTCTCTCCTCCGGTGGGTGGCCCTCCCTGGGGTTAGGGTATTTTTGTCACCTGCCTTGCTGGCCAGCAGCAAGAGGCCTTGAGTCACGGCAATGCTTAGTTCCATTCTCTGGCCCCTTACATGGTTGCTGCGTTTCCCAAACAAGCGACAACATTCTGATAGCAAAAAGACCTTTTGATGTGTTTTTAAAGGTCACAGTAATTTTTAGCAGAGTGGTTATTTTTAGTCCGCATCTAAACACATCCAGGGTTACATGCACGTGTCGTACTTTGTTTCACTTCCATAGCTGTAAAGTAGTGGTAACCACCTTGGAGAAAGGCTCTAACGTTTAAGTTCTAGAAGTTAGTGCTGTTGATTTTCTTTGTAAACCAATCGTATATTATATATTTTAATTATAACTATTATAATCATATATTTATACTAATGATTGTGGTGGCCTTATAATGCAAAAATATAATAGTAGTAAATGTTGTAATAATTGTTAGGTAATATACATATGACTGAATTGTCCTGCACTTAAAGGTTAAGAAAGGAACTGCAGCTCTCGTGTTTTTTTCTTCTTCCCCAGTTCCCTGAGATGAACGAGGTCTGCCAAGAGGATGAAAGGAACGGCAGTGTCTTGATCCCCTTTGTCATCCAGAACGTGGGCCTCTTGACTGGTTTCAGCATCATGCTGGTCCTCACTATGTATTCGGGACAGATCCAGATCGGGTAGGGCCCTGCCAGGAGCCGGCGGGGTTGGCAGTCGGGCCCTTGGCCGCTGATCCCTGGCCCGAGGACTCCTCATCCAGGAAGCACCTCGGAAGAGGCAGTTCTATTAAAAACTGTGACATGGAGACTGTATCCCTGCATTCAAATGTTAGCTGTTTTTAAAATGCTGTATCCTAGGAATAAGCTGCCCTGGTAACCAGCCTCTAGGTAGTGCCTCTCCCCCTTTCCTCTTCTTTCTCAGAGTGATTCTGGAACTGAATGCAGCTTAAAAGACAAGACTAACTTTTTTCTCTGGTTGCCCTGGCCTCTTTCTCTTCCAACCAGCACTGAGACCTTTTGAATCCTTTGCCCGACAATGCAAAAAGATAGCCAGGGCTCACAACTTGGCTAGAAATATCAGGAGGTGAATCTATAGTTTGGGGCCCACAAATCTAAATGTGTTTCCTCGGCCTCAAGGTGACCCATTTTTAAGCGAATCCGCCTATTTTTACAGAAAAGGTATAGAAGACAGGAATCCCTCTTATTCTTTCAAAATCTGTTCAGTTGCCTATTCTTTCAAAGAGAACTGAAAGCTGGAAACAGATGAGAAGGGCGGGAGGGAGAGGCAAGGATCACCCTGAGATGGGGGTGTGTGTCTTGTCAGGATGGTTACCTGTTCCCTCTGGGATGCTTGGCACCGGTTCTGCACCTGGTGTTTCGTGGCCGTCCAGGTGAGCCAGCAGGTAGGTTCTGTTGCCTGAACCTCCCCTCCTTTTGGATGAACACTGGCAGACTGGAGGGCAGAGAAGAGAGACCTGTGAGAAATCCGTTGGCTTTGCTGTGATTTCCACCCCCATCTCCTGGGAGACTCCCTGACACTGGCAGACTGGAGGGCAGAGAAGAGAGACCTGTGAGAAATCCGTTGGCTTTGCTGTGATTTCCACCCCCATCTCCTGGGAGACTCCCTGGAAGCACATTCTAAGCACATTGACGGTGCCCATGTCAGAGGGCAGACTGCACAGATTTACCTCCCTGGTCAACAGTTGTGCTGACAGGTGGCAAGCTGACCTACAGAATTGGAGTGCAGCTTGTGGTCTTCTTGACAAGGGTAATCAGAAACGGAATCAGCGCAGGCAACATTTAGGGTTTACTGATTCCATAAGTAACAGTGATAGAACTCTGAGATGGAAGATCCAGAGCTTGGATGGGGGCATCCCTGGGGTTTGCAGAATAGAGGACCCATGGGTTCTGCTGCACCATCTGGGGTTCCCCCTTTCTCCCTCACCCCAAACAAGCAAGGGCGAATCCTGTATTGAACTGAATAGGAATTGCTCTAACTCTCTTCAGAAAAACGGATTGATAGACTTGTGTGTGAGACCGTAGGCCAGCCGCCGGCCCTGTGGAGCCCTCTCCTCAGAGCTCTGGCTTCGAGGGGAGCTAATCTCCAGGTTCACTAGGTGAATTGCTTTATTATTATCATATTGATAATGTGAGATTCTTTAGCCACTCTGGGGAGCCGACCTCTCCAGAAGCCTTCCTCAGTGGTGCCCACAGTCGCAGCCCAGGGGCTGTGTTCGCAAACCGACTTGCGCATGTGGCTGACGAGTCCTGGTCCGTCACCACCACCCGTTAGTTTTTCCGTTCGGACAGGAAAACTTTCCATTCTACGGTAGTTAAAAGCAGCATCTACTCTGGCTTTTTTCCCCTCCCCGCCTCCCCCCACCCCTTGGGAAACATCCATCAAACCAGGACTATTCTTGAAAAGAACATGAGTGGGAAAACCGCCGGTGATGCTTTATACATTTTTCTCATCTTGCCTATTGACTTTGATAGATTTGAGAATGGGCAGAAGAAGGAGGAAAACTCAGTTCTCACGATTCTAGGTGAACTATCAGGACAGACTCCTGGTAGGATTATGGTCCAGATTTTACCAAAGAACCAATTCCTTGAATGTTGGGATCTAACTTTTTATATTGTCATTATTATTGTCATTGTTACTGTTTTAAAACGATTCTTTGTCTTTTCTGTTTGATTTCCCTCAAACTGCTTTCAGGAGCTAGCAGGAAATAACTCAAACCTTAGGACTTCAGAAGATTTTGCTTCCCTTAATTCACATGGATGTATTAAATTTATAATTTTAGCATCCCCTATAGATCTGTCATTCATTACAAATATTCTTGGAGTAGAATCCTAAGTAAGAGTTAGTGGGTTTCTAGTTTTAGGAGAAGAGCTCAAAAATGTAACCTTGAGCAAATTAAAAACTAAAATATGAAGTAGCAGGGTGCCTTCCCTTCTCATGCACACCTATATTAAGAGCTAACTTTCCTTTCACAGACAGCTGCCTCAAAGGGAAATTCTCTTCAAACTAATTGGTCCAGAGGCCACTCCTAGTTTGAGCTTAGGGGTGGAGACACTGAAATCGTGCAACTGATTATGTGTTGCCATTGGCAACAGATTTTCCTCAATTGAAAATGTGGCCATTTCTTTTTGAAGTGTTGGATTTGCTGTTTTAAGCATTTGTACATATTAGAAGTCTGAGGAGCATCGAGTTCTGAGGACCTTTTTCACCTCTGGCATTAGCATCTTCACCCTCCCTTTCCCTGCGTGGACCGGCTCCCATTAAGGATAACAAGGAAAGTATGTGTCACGTGCAGGAGCAGTGACCCAGGAGCAGGGGTTCTGCTGCTTCTCACCCTCACCCTGGCTTGCAGGTTGCCTTCTGTCCTTGCCCAAAGGTTTTTTGTGTCTAGTGTCAACTTAGGTTTTTCCTTCATTGGTCCTTCACCCTGGGTTTTAAAAAGAAGGCTTCTCTGTTCGAGTATCCTAAGACCTGTTTTTAGTAAGTCCTCTTCCACATGGTAATGTGGAGATGGTAATATGGTAATATGTTGGAAATCTGCTTAAAAAACGAAAAGTTGGGCTTCCCTGGTGGTGCAGTGGTTGGGAGTCCGCCTGCCGATGCAGGGGGCACCGGTTCGTGCCCCGGACCGGGAGGATCCCGCGTGCCGTGGAGCGGCTGGGCCCGTGAGCCATGGCCGCTGAGCCTGCGCGTCCGGAGCCTGTGCTCTGCAACAGGAGAGGCCACAACAGTGAGAAGCCTGCGTACCGCAAAAAAAAAAAAACAAAAACGAAAAGTTGTCTGATTTTTGCAAAAGAGAGAGGTTAGATTTTTATTATTCATATTTCCTTTTACAGTTCTGCAATTCCATCACAGTATTTTTTAAATAACTCAGGTGTTATGAGGATAAATTAGAAAAAAAATAACTTAAGTTATGTGGACTGTAAATGTTTTTATTTGTAAGATTCTATAAATAAAGCTATATTCTGTAACTGTTGAATCGCAAGTGTCATCTTTGGCAATAACGTGGGTGTAATGAAGACTGTTGAACACAAGATGGGGGTGGTGTCTTGCTAACTTATAAAGCTTCATTTTACTGGTCCAGCTTACATTTGGAGAGGGGTTTTCGAAGGAACCTCAGATAGCATAACATACTCACTTTAAATGATTAACTTATCTTTTAATGGGACCCATGACTTCATCAGTGATGGAAGAACTGTGGTGTTTCCTAAGAAGAGCTTTCTGTCACACTGTTTTCACTTGTATAAATCCATGATTTGAAACTTGGAGAATACACTTGGTTCATTTAAACCACATCTCCTGTATGTCTTACAGGGAAACGTTCTGTCCTGAGACTTAAAATAAAATTCTAAACCTGTTCTTATTCCAATTCATTCAAAGGGCCAGGGATCTGTTGTTTATCTTCGACCACAAAAACGAGCAGTGGGGTAAAAGAATTGATGCCATTTTATTAATACATACATTAGAGATTCCCAAATGCCTGTTGCTCAGTCCTCCCATTTTTTAAAAACTCAAGAATAATATATTAAGTGGCTCCTGTTGGTATTTTAAATTTCATTAAGTAGCTACTATATTGGACTAATGTCTGCTACAGCTGTTCAAAATGATAGTCACTCTGTCCTTCGGCTTGTGCCACCTCTGGAGAGCCTACCCAGGCTGGGATTAGTGCCTCCCTGTTCACACCTCAGTTACTGGACTTGCACTGTAATCTCTCTTGTTCTTTATAAACTGAGTTCCTTCTGGGTAGAGGCTATATACCTGGTTTATTTCTGTGATACCAGCACCTGCCACACAGAAGGAATGAATGAAAAGACGAAATGAAATGCCTGCAAGTTCTGTGTTGATGGATGGGCTCCTTTTCCACTGGCAGCAAGTTCCTGTTGTGTTTTCCTGTCTTTGGTGCTGGTTTTGCTAACGCCTTGTTTCCTGGTCCTCCTTTATTTAGAAACAGAAATTTGAGAGGTGAATTTGTGGCCAGTATAGAATAGAGCTAAGCAGAGTAAACAGGTCACTAAGAAGATTAAAACTTTGATCTCAGCCATCTCTTTGTGATACTGCTAACCAGCTAAGCCATTCAGGACAGTTTTGGTAGAAGGTGAATGCCCTTCTCCTATCAAGTTGCTTCTGCACACTCTTCTTTACCATTCAGTGATGCTGAGATCTGATTTGAGCAAAATCCATTTCGAGAAATAATGAAGACACCAAACGTGGACACAGGGTTTTTGATTTGTGGGAAAACAAAATGCTCATCTATTTTAAAGATATTTGTACTCTTAATGATCTAGTGAGATACATGTGGACTTCTCAAGGATGATAGGTTTGAATCCCAGCAGAAGTGAATCCTTTTCATCCTTCTGAAATAAACTGAATTATAGTCCATTTAAATATTTTTTAAAAATAGTGGTTGGAAAAGAGCCATAGGTCCTTATCATCTCACAGCTAAGTGTGTTTAGATCTGTCAGCCAAAAAAATATTTTTCTTTTCAACATCACAATTCTTGCCAGATGTTTCTTCAAGGTTTATTTTAAATGAAGGAAGGGAGTTAGACTACCCTTTCTGTATAACAGCAATCTTTGACCCTAGCAGTGGATGGGATCCCGAAACAGTGGCATCAGTTATAATTGAGGAATAACCTAAAAGTGTTCTAATTCTGGAAATCAGAAGCCAAGAAGTAGTTCTTTCTTCCATGAGGCTCTGGATTTCTTTTTTTTTTTTTCTCCATCTGTGGTTTGCTTCTCTATTGAGGTTGCCTAAGAATGAACTTAGGCAATAATCCACAGGTTGTCATAAATACACATATGTAATAGAAAACCATCAGGAAATTCCTAGCAGAGGCCCCTGGAAAGAAATTTTTTGATGAGGTAATTCTAAATGTGAAATGTGCTCTTAAAATACACGTCGTCCTACATTTGGCTTTTTGTGTGAACTCATTTCGTAAGAGAGATGGGGTATTGCTGTCTTTGTGTGAAGGGTGGCGAACAGATCATCAGAGGGCCTTTTGCCCTGGAGTACGAGGCTGTTCCGCCCCAGGCTGGGGGAGTGGGGAGCAGATTGAGGGGACGGGGGAGGTGTGTAAAAAGGGTAGGGGGAAGCTTTGCAGACATCATTGAGACCACAGTCTAGGCCCACCCAGTTAAAAGCAAAAAACGAGGGCTTCCCTGGTGGCGCAGTGGTTGAGAGTCCACCTACCGATGCAGGGGACGCGGGTTCGTGCCCCGGTCTGGGAAGATCCCACATGCCGCGGAGCGGCTAGGCCCGTGAGCCATAGCCGCTGAGCCTGCGCGTCCGGAGCCTGTGCTCCGCAACGGGAGAGGCCACAACAGTGAGAGGCCCCGCGTACTGCAAAAAAAAAAAAAAAAAGTAAAAGTGAGAAACGAGTAAATAAAGAGCAACCCTGGGGTTGGGAGATGGGGAAGAGGAAGGCACCAGGGCACCCATGCCGACAACCGACGTTCAGGGTTGCCAGATTCTGGCCAGAGCCTCTTGTCCAGTCACCCCTAGGTACATCCCTGCGTGAGCTAGGCCGGGCCTCCATGCAGCTACAGGTGTAGCATAGGCCTCATCTGCTTCAATTATTAAGAAAAGGGTACATTGGCCTAAAGTAAAGAACGTCCATGTTAAAAGTAAAGATTAGATGTCTCCCTTCCCGGGATGCCAATGCTGATACTCTTTCAATGATAAGACTCCTTTCCCTGATGCCAAGGTCACACTGACTCGCTGTGTAGTGCTGATCTTTTTTTTAACCTTGAAGGAATGTATCCCTGACTTGTTTAATGTTCTTTGTTCTGACAACATATAAAACTGCTGAAAACCATGCTTCTCTGGAGCAGTTCCTCAGAGTTATCTGAGATGCTTTCTTGAAGCTGTAGTCCTCAGTTTGGCTCAAAAGAACTCTTCTATTCCTATTATAGATTGTTAATTGATTATTTTCGTTGACACCAGCATAGGCCGCCACCACGACGAGGTCATCGGAGGTCAGTGCCAGGCTCCATGGGTGCTACGATGGCTCTGCAGACTTGATATGAGGACAGGAGGGGCCCAGAGCCATGCAACGCCTGGGTGCCACGCTGCCCTGGTCAGCCACAAGGATGCTGCTGCTGGAATCCACAGCTACTCCTGTGGGGGCGTTGAACTGCCCGTTGCCCTCCTGTGGGAGCCAGACCTGAAGAGGAACTCTGCCAGCCCTGTCCACCTTCATGGAATGGTTATGGAAATCTATTGCTACAATCCCATTCTTGTTCACAAGATGGGGCCCTGCAAAGTGTTGGTCAGTGGCCTCATGGCCCCCCAAATGGCCAACCAGCTTGCCACTGGGCCAGAAGTTAAAGATGCAGCAACTTCTCAAACACAATGATATGTCCATTCACTTCTATGGCTACTCCCTTGGGGCCTGTGAGGCAACCAGCTCCAATCTTGGTCTTGAACTTGCCCTCAGAAGAAAAGATGCTGACCCAATGGTTGTCATAGTCTGCCTTGAAAATGTCTCCATTGGTGTCCACTGCCACACCTGTGGGCACTGCAGCTGCCCAGGGGAGGCCCTCGAACCCCATAGTGGAACTTGAACTGGTCCTCATTGGAGAAATCCTGGTACCATGGTTATCGCTGCCTGCACCTAGCTGTGGACACACCCTGTAAGTGGATGGATTCATGCTTCTCCCTTCCAGGCTGTCCTTCCTTCTGCTGCCCTTGCTGTGCGTGCAGCTGGGCCTCTGCAGGCGGTGGGGATTGGGTGCTGGGCTTCACATTGTCCAGGGAAGGTGGCAGGTCCCTAGATGCCAGGCAGACACGCTGCTAGGCTAACATTTTTATATGCACCAAAATCTAAGAATGACACCCAGACCGGTTAAAAGGAAATTCCTTCCAAAACACGACGTTAACCTCGTGGGTTTTAAGGAAAAGAAAACAACTAATTCAATAAAGGACACATTTTTTTCTTCCTTAAAATAGAAGATTAGGTTTTTAATTATAGATGCTCATAAGGAAGGAAAAAAGTCTCTTTGATCTACTGTATCCTCCCAGAATAGGAAATTCTTTCAAGTGACGTGTTCCCTTTAAGTTCTCGAGATTAATGAAGCAAGCTCTTTTGAAGCTGGTGTCTGGTTGTATCCTACAGGCATGCCCTCCCCTTTTTTTTTATTGGAGTATAGTCGATTTACAATGTTGGGTTAGTTTCTGCTGTACAGCAAAGTGAATCAGCTGTACATATATCCATTCTCTTTTAGATTCCCATATAGGTCATTACACAGGCATGGCCCTTGAGACGAAATATCCTTGCTGCCAAATTCACATGGTTTAAATATTTTGTGGTAATTCTCCAAATACTATAGATTCCCCCCATCCCATTTCTGCTGGAAACTGCATGAGCAGGAGAAAGAGATTAAATTTAGATTTTTCTTTTCTGGGAAAACTAACTTTTAAAAAAATTAGATTAAATTGATTTTTCAGGATAGATGGTTCAGTTGTGTATGCTAACTAGAAGGGTAGGTAAAAGCTAAACATTAGAGATCTCAACATTATTTTCATTCGGTTTTAAGGTGTGTTAAATTTATTCCTGCAAAGCTATTTCCCCAATTATGCTCTACTTAGCTTAATAGAAAACTCTTGCATTCCTTTGTTCATACATTAAATTTTTGCTTGAAAACTGCCTTGATCTAGCTGATGATAAAATTTTTTTCATTGAAAATTTTAATGCAGGCTTATAAGCTAGTTTAAATAAGAAAGCCCTTAGAAAAGTGTTTAACTTTGATGTTTTTGAAGCAAATGAAGATAAGCAAGAATGGACTCTGTCTTGGTCTTCAGCCAAAAGGGCACAGGATTTTGAGTCCAAAAGAATGGATTTGTGTCAATTCCATCGCTGACTGGCTGTGTGAACTCTGATATGTTTAACCTCTTCCCACCTCAATGTCTATCTACGAGGTAGAAATGATCATTTCTATACTATCTACCTGCGTAAACGTAATGAGAAGTAAATGTATAAGAAAGTGCTTTATAAGTTAAAACTCTATACCAGTGGTCATTAACATTTTATTGTCTGGATTCCTTTGAGAAACTGAAAAATATATGCTTTCCTACACACTTCTCACACATACCCCAAAGCACTTAAAAATATACTCAAAACCTTTATTTCATTTATAGTTGGGACCTGGATGGGGAGGGAATGATTTGAAACCCTGTGGTACAGCAAATGCAAGAGCTGTGGGACAGAAATGAGCTTGGTCTGTTTGAGGTTATTTGTATAAATTGCAGTATATACAGCATAAACAAGGCCACTATGTCTGAATTGTAGTGGATGTAAGGGAAGAGGTTTGAGCTGAGTTCAAAGAAGTAGACAGAAGTCTACTAAGAAGTAGACCACTTTCAGGAAAAAAGGAGACACTTGCGGGTTTTAAGCAGAGGAATGATGAAAATCAGACAAGTTGAGAAAGATCTGTTGTATGGAAAAATGGACTGTAGGGGGAGTAGGTTTACAGGATATGGTGTGTGAGGGATTGAGCCTTCCTCTCTGCCTGGCCCCCAACTCTAAATTTGTGGCCCAAGCAACTGGATGAATGCCTGTGACGTTTACCTATGGCATCTTACCTGTGGAATGCTGGAGCCCAGGTATGAGAGAGGTATTAAATTCTATTCTCTTAGACTGTACTGTATTATGTAGCCAGTAATGACTGCCACCATTTTCTCTCCTACTTCGTAAGGATTTAAACAAAAGTAATAGGGGGTGATGGCAGCTTTGGGGCTCCCCAATCCTTGTCACAGTTACAGTATTGTGTTCTCCCAGGAAGACCAAGGGATAACACACTGTTAAGAGGTTTGCATATTACCCCCCAAATGGCCCGAATATCAACCTGTGAATATATATTTACCAGTCAGCAAAACTTTCATTCGCATTTTTTACTTACAAGAGTCTAAAGGGGGGAATTCCCTGGCCGCCCAGTGGTTAGGACTCCACGCTTTCACTGCTGAGGGCCCGGGTTCAATCTCTGGTCAGGGAACTGAGATCCCATAAGCCACACGGCAAAGCCAAAACAAAACAAAAAAGGTCTAAAGAGATTAGAAATTTGATATCAGGCTATGATTGGTAGAATGTTGCTTTAGGCCATGTTTTTCCAATTGCAAAAAAAAATATTTTTTTAATATGGAGCCGCTAATTTTTTTTAGACCTCAACTGTGGTGGGACGAGTCCATTCTGAGGTAATTTAATCAAAATTAAATGCACTTATAGGAAGATATGAGTAAAATATAGTATACAATGTCCATACAATATGTATTACTAATAAAAACATTTATGTAGTGCTTTTTCATATAAAATTAGAGATTGTACACTATAAAATACCTTTTGCTATTTTATTGCAGTTTTAAAAATATTCTGCAGTTCTCTGCATTTAACACAGAAGTTTAATATTTAATGGCTTCATACACATAGAAACTGAAGCCAGGTTACTTTTGTACAACAGTGGAAACTAGGATTCCCTGTGCTTTTGTTAAATTAAAAGCATTCCTAATTATTTCTCAGAAGAGTTAGTCATTAATTAAGGTTTATGAAGTGCTTAGGGAGTGTCATAAGGAAATATACCAAGTCTCACAAGCCCTGTAACATGGAAACCTAGATTTGAAGAAATTAGTAGAATTGCCAATTTAGCATGAAGCTTGATGGTTTAAGTAGTCAATTCTGACCAATGCAGAAAGTCAAAGGAAAGAGAATCAAGTTCATCAATTAAATGAAAATGCAGCTGACCCAGGCCAGGTGGATACGTGTACAAGCTGAGTGAAATAGAACACTCCAGTTGTTGCCAGGAGCTATTGATGTGATGACTAAAAACATTACCACCACCACCAGTGCATTTAAGCCTTATTCATTAAAAAAAAATTGTCTGGGAAGGGAGCTTAATGAGAGTTTTCTTCTTTTTATATTTTCATTGAGTGGTTCTAGATGTTTTGTTTTGATCAGAGAAGTCTCTCAGAAAATTCCCCAAATGAATATTTAATGCTACTGGAAATAGGCGTGGACAACAGGCCTTTGAAAGAAAAGAGCATTTAAATATTTTTTTCTCCTAGTTATAAAGTAATACTTTCTCACCATAGAAAATCTGTAAAATACAGAAAATTAATTGTTTTTTATAAGTGACTTTTAATCATACCACCAAGAGATGGCTACTGTTAACAGTTTTTTCCTCACCAGCTAATGCTCCATGGTGGTATGAATTGTGTTGATTTTAGTTCATCACTGTAACCCTACTACCTAGCACAGTGCCTGGAACAGTTGGCACCTAATTAATATTTATTCAATGAGTGAACATATTAATATTTCCTTCTAGTATTTTTATGCATACGTTAGCTTGTCTTAATAATATGGGGTCCATACTGTACTTTTTCACTTTTCGTTATCTCCTGAGGCTTTTCTCATGATAGCCAATATCTTCCCATCTAAAGTATGATTTTGCATAATGCATAATGTTGCATCCAATTTCATACCTCATTTAACCATTTTCCTATGCAAATGAAATCATATAGTAAGTACTATTTTTTGTCTTGTTTCTTTTGTTCACCATAATGTTTTTGAGATTCATCCATACTGTTGCATGCATCAGTAATTATTTCCTTTTTATTAGCTGAGTAGTATTCTACTGTTTGGGTAATTATTGCTGTTGGGTAAAATACCCAAGAGTAGAATTACTGAATCATAGAGTAGGTGTATATTTAACTTTACAAGAAACTTTCAAAGTAGTTGTAGCATTTTACTCTCCCACCAGCGATGTAGGAGAGTTGCTCCCATCCTTGCCAACACTTCCGTGTTGAGAGTCATTTTCTAAAATTAATTAATTAATTATTTTTGGCTGCGTTGGGTCTTCGTTGCTGCGCACGGGCTTTCTCTAGTTGCGGCGAGCGGGGGCTACTCTTCATTGCGGTGCGCAGTTTTCTCATTGCGGTGCCTTCTCTTGTTGCGGAGCACAGGCTCTAGGTGGGTGGGCTTCAGTAGTTGTGGCACGTGGGCTCAGTAGGTGTGGCTCGCAGGCTCAGTAGGTGTGGCTCGCAGGCTCTAGAGCACAGGCTCAGTAGTTGTGGCGCACGGGCTTAGTTGTTCCGCGGCATGTGGGATCTTCCCGGACCACAGCTCGGAACCGTGTCCCCTGCATTCTTAACCACTGCGCCATCAGGGAAGCCCGAGAGTCTTTAATTTTAGCTCTTCTACTAGGCTAGTAAAGTGGTATCTCAGTATGGTTTATTTTGCATTTCCCTGATGACTAACAATGTTGAGAATCTTTTCATTGGCTATACATATATCTTCTTTGATTGATACTGCCAAATCCCTTTCCAGAGAGATTGTGCTGATTTATAATTCTACCAAGAGTGTCACCTTTTTAAAATGTTTTCCATTTTGCTTTGTGAAAAATACCATCTTGTTTTAATTCTCATATTTTATTACTTATGAAGTTTGGTGTTAAGGAGTGGCTCCAATTTGAGACCCAGGGACTTCCCTGGCGGTGCAGTGGTTAAGACTCTGTGCTTCGGGCTTCCCTGGTGGCGCAGTGGTTGAGAGTCCGCCTGCCGATGCAGGGGACACGGGTTCGTGCCCTGGTCCGGGAAGATCCCACATGCCGCGGAGCGGCTGGACCCGTGAGCCATGGCCGCTAAGCCTGCGCGTCCGGAGCCTGTGCTCTGCAACGGGAGAGGCCACAGCAGTGAGAGGCCTGCGTACCGCAAAAAAACCCCCCCAAAAACCTCTGTGCTTCCACTGCAGGGGGCATAGGTTCAATCCCTGGTTGGGGAACTAAGATCCTGCATGCTGCCCAGTGTGGCCAAAAAAACAAAGATATATCTGAGATCCAGATAGTTGGTTACTTCTTCCACAACTATTATTGGATAATCCATCTCTTCACATTGGTTTGCAATGTTTTCCTAAACTCTTTGTTTTTAGCCATCCTGTTTGTTCTTCCAGATGACGTTTAGCCTCTACTACGCTGCAGGGACCAATTTATTTTTGACCATTAGAAATTTGCTCTGTTTGATAGACGTGTGGAGCTCTGATTACTTCCTAAGTGAAGAACTTCCTCAGGATATCTGAACAATTCTCTTGGGTGGAAGCCTGAAGTCAAGACCCAAGAAAACAGAACCAAAATCTATTCAGCTCCCTCAGGTGCTCCTGCCTTGCTGGGATTGCTATGAATGGCCTTAGGCCAAAACTGCAAGGCATAATTCAGGGTCTGACTCCAGTGTGTATCCCCAGATCTCCTCCCAATACATAAATCTATAGTAAAGGAGATTTGGTTTAACTCCTATAATCTTTTACCTGGAAGCTGTACAAAAGAACTTTCTGCTATGATGGAAGTGTCCTATTCTACCACATCCAATTAGTTAGCCGCTAGCCACAGGTAGCTATCAAGCACTTACATGGCTAGTGCACTTAAAGAAATGAATATTTAAATTTTATTTAATTTAAATGTACAGAGCCACCTATGACTACTCATTGGCCACCACAGTAACTGTTAAGACCGGTTTGCCTGTAATTTGCATATACTTCCTTGGATCTCAGTTTCAATATTCCACTATCACGGCTAAAATCAAAATACTTTTGACTTTACCAGGCACTATACTCGATGAGGGAAGACAGTTTCTATTCTAGGCTTACAATTTAAGGAGAGAAAAGGTCAGTTTTTAACCTGGAGAGGAGTCAGATTGCTAAATCTACGGAGACTTGCCCATCGTGTTCCACAGTAAGGATGACCGGGGGAGGCAGGTACTGTGTCACTGCGTCAGAGGGGAAGAAGGGATCGCTCCTAGCTGTGTAGGTGACACGCAGAACTTATGAAAAGGTCAGTTCCTTGCACAGAGGAGGTCTGGCCCAGGGGCTCCATGGAGCCGGCTGCCGTCCCCTTTCTGACAAGTGCAAAGGCAGAGAGGAGGCCACGGCACCTAGCGGAGGGTCTTATCCACCCACTCGGAAACCGCCCCTCCCCGCGCACTACTGGATTAGAACTAGGATGGACGCGATCGTCCTTCTTACTATACTAACCGCCCTCGACAAATGTGACAACTTAAACCAGGGGTTTAAATGGGTTTGCTGACTGGGGGGAGGGTAAACTGTGGGAAGGAGCCTGATCAACTTGATAACGTCTCCCAGACAGAGTGGGGGGGAGACCCCGAGGAAAGGGAGAGAGGTCACCCGTGGGGAAGGTCTGGGAAGACAAGGGCTCCCTGCAAGGTGGCCCCAAGCGGACAGGAGGTGCACTGCTCCGCCGAGAGGCTGCTGGGTCGCTCGGGCCGGGTCACAAGATGGCCGCTGCTCCACTGGGGCTTTTGGTGCAGGACCGAGGGGCCGCTGTTAGGTGATCCAGGCCCGCGCGGCGCAGGCAGCCGAGAAGGAGTCAGCTGCAGGAGGGGCAGGCAGAGAAGGGAACACTACTCTCGGAAGCTAAAGCGGAAGGAAGCGCGCGTGCGCGGAGGGCGGCCGCGCGGGCCGGGAGCCTCCGCGCGAAGGGTAAAGCCGGGGTCGCTGACTGCCCGGGAGTGGGAGGTCAGGCGGCCCAGCCGGCTGAGGCAGCGGGGCCGCGCGCTGGGCCTCGGCGCGGCGCCGGCGCCGGCGGCGCGCGGGCCGCCGGGAAGTTAGGAGGGCGTCGAGCGGGAACGCGCACGCGCGCGCACGCGGGGGCGGGCCGCGCGCAGCCGCGGCCGCTGGGGTTGCCTCCCTCGACTGCGGTCGCGGGCGCTCGCGAGTCCGCGCCTCAGGAGGGAGCGGCCGGTGGGCCCGCATCCTGTCCGTGGGGTTCGAGGCTGGGCTGCCGCGGCCGCCTCCTTCTGGTGCCTGGGCCGCCCTGAGGGGCCGGGCCGGGGCACGGCTGACTGACCGGCCCCGGGGAGCCGAGACCGCTGGAGGCGAAGGCGGAGGCGCACGTCTGGCGGTCTCCTGGACCGGGAGGAGGCCGAGGGGACCATGTCCGGGAGGAACCTCCACCTCTCCACCACCGAACGCGTCATCAAAGGTGCCAAGCGGGCCGGGCCTTCCAGTCGACCAGCGGGAAACGGCCCTCGGCCGGGCGAAGGCTCGGGGCCGGAGGGAGGGAGCCGAGGACAGGAGGCAGGAGGGCGGCGGGATCCCTGGCGGCGCCCATCCCGGAGGAGGACCTGGAGGGGGTGTGGGAGACGGGAGGCCGGGATCTCCACCGGGGCTCCCCCGCGGGGGCGCCGGGCGTTTTCTGTTGCACCTGGACCAGTAGCTAGCTGGAGATTGCTTATTTATCTCCCGTAGTGTCGGATTTCCAGGCAGGGCGGCGATCTCTTCTCCCACCACCCCCAAAGAGTCTGGATCCACATATTTTTTAAAAGAAACGATTCCTCTTTTCTAGGCTCTTACCTGGGGGAAACCATCTAGGGTGATGTGGGTAGGGAGTTGAGTAGACCCTTCCAAGTCAGATCTTTCTGCCGCTCCTCTTCTGTAGGATCAGATCTTTCTTGCCTCTTCCCCACCCTTTTTTTAAGGATGGATACCACGTACCTTTTAGCCCACTTTCTTCAGATCATCACAAGTCACTGCTGTTAGTAAAAGAAACAATATAGTGAAATAAATGCAAATAAATTCATATTGTGATATTTGAAAGGGATCTACAGATCTCTTGACATGATTTTTGGTGTTTTATTTTCCTTTTGGCCATAGAGACTTGGAGAATGATGTTCCCTGTTTCAGATGTCCAAAATAAACTAAAGTGTTCCTTACTAATACATACAGGGTTTTACATTGTAGTTGTTTCTGCCCTTAAACTAAGAATAGTGGTTTAAATATAACCACTAATTTATGTGCCTCTTTTGTTCAGACATAAGACAAGTACAACTCTTCTGAGTTTTAATACTCGGTTTGAAAGCACTATTTTGTAAGAAGGGAATATACCGAGACCAGGTGTGTTAGTGACCTCTGAATAAAGGGGTTAATTGTAAGTGGGGAAAACTATTAAAATACTTTTATTTTTTCATTCTGGTAATTAGAAGGAGAAAGGAAACCAGGATTGGTGACAAGAAAACTTTTTTTTAAAGTGGAGAAAAATTATTGAATGTTCAATGAAGGGAGAGAATTTTAGTGTATAACTTAGGTGTTTTTTTTCCCCTAAAAAATTAAGCATCATAAATGTTGATTGCCTGCAATATGTAATTTTAGTGTGTAATGTAGTTTTCCCCCCAAAAAAGTCATCATCATAAGTGTTGATCATAAATGTTAATTATCTACACTATATAATATTTACTAAATGTAATGAGGTTTTTGAGATTTATCTACTCAGCATTTGTGTGGTATCATTAGGGATTTAAGAGAATTGTTCATAGAACTGACAGCCCTTTAACTGCTAAATTCTTTTGACCATTTTAATGTCAGTCTTTATAGTATATAACCCATGAAGAGTATATAACCCTCTCTTAAGATTCAGAATCTACTAAACATAATCTTTTTTGATAAATCAAGGTCATCATTATGTACATTAATTTCTGTCCTATGCAGTTAATATGGCCGGTGCATTCTGCTGTATGAGGGTGTTGGCAGTTTCCTCCTGTGCTGAAATGACTCCTCACTGCTATACCAGTTTAGTGCTTTTGTCTGTTCTTAGTTTATCTGCTGCAGTACTGCTCTCTATCTGTCAAAATATGCCCTTCTAATCTGCCACTTCTAAGCTGAAGTAGGCAGGGAAACCAGATAAACCAGAATAGTGTGTCAAGTCAGAATAAATAGGATCTGAGTGAAGCTTAGTGGTGGTAGTCCTCAGACCTTCGTGAATCTCAAATTCTGATCGCCATTGTAGTATGTAATTTCTACCATAACGTGCCGTAAGATATCAAGGAAATTTTTAAATGACCCTTTCAGACCCTTAAATATAGAAGGAAAGTAAAACAATATGTAGCTAAAATGCAGGTGCTGGCTTATTGCTAGGCATGCCCACAGTTAAGTGAATACCCTCATAGTCTATATGATTTAAATTTGTTTTTTGGTGAAATTTTATAAATTACTGCATGTTATTATAAGATTACCCTTAAAAAAATGAAACATAAATGATTTCAAGCCCTTAGAATGGGTGGATTTGTCTCATATATAAAAACTTTAGTATAAGAACTTGAACACAGCAATTTTGGCTTCCTGGTGACTTACGTTGCTTTTTTTTTCTGGGTTTTCCTGAGTTTGAAATATTGAGGTTTATTCTAAGAAAGTAAGGTGTCACTGTATATATAGCTAAGGTCCGGTTGTACTGTACTGGGTTCTAAATCCTGATCTAATATTATCTTTTCTGGCCAGAGTTGTTTGCATTTATTCACAGCTGGAAATCTTTTTCAGAGGTGAGACCACACCCCAGTTATTCTGGGTTTTGTCATTTCCTGTTAACTTTAAATTCTGCTTAATTGTTTTGCTTGAGCAAATCTTGGAGAAGAGTGGGTGGGTGGGAGTGATTTGTATTTTGTGTCTTTTAAATAGCAGCCTTCCTAAAATGAAGGACTAGATTGGAGGTTTTACTCCTACTTCTCGGGCTTACTTGTGACCTTGCCTTTTTTTTTTTAACCTTGCCTTTTTACTTAAACTCTCTCTTTTTTTGCTTCAATAATCTCATCTGCAAAATAGGGTTAATAATACCTTCTTTGTCAAGCATCTCAGCCACGCAAATGACATAATGGATGTGAAAAGCTTAAGACAAGGTAGTATTATGAAACATGATAGTAGTGTGAGAATAAATCAGCTGCTTCATAAGTGGATAATAGAGAAATCATTAACATTCAAAAAATATCAGAATCGGAAAGCATATGAAATTATAAGTTAGGAAACTGTTCCCAGTCAGGAAAATACCTCTTCTACAATATAAAGGATATCTGGGTGGAATCCCATGGATAACAGCATACAAACCAATAATACAGTCTGTCTAGTACTTCTCTGGCAGCTGGTTTCTTCTCTAGCAGTTGAAGGTATTTATTTTGTGTTTAAAAATATAAACATTCTTATGATTTCACTCATTTATTAAATGTTTATGGAGAGCCATCTGTAATGTATTCCCAATTGGTGCTCATTTGCTGCTTCTTTGTTTTAAAAATTAAAATTTGTATGAGCCTCCAGAACAGTCCATATACACTGGGGGCAACACTACTCGTATCTGGAGCAGAAAACGAGAAACCCAGATAACTGCATTTTGAAAATCTTTCAGCTTGATTTTTTTTTCTGGTTTCCAAGTTTCTTTTCCTGTTTGAAGGAATTTTTTTTCTTTGACAGTGATTTTTATAAAAAGTTTATTCCTGTAAGCTGAATCTTTTCAGAAACAGCAAGGAAATTTCACTAGGCATTACATAACAAATATAGAGAATCCATTGTCTGAGTTTGCTCTTTGGTGGCCGAAGGGGTTTTAACAGAAGTCAGACTTCTTTTTTTTTTTTTTTAATCATTGAATTGTGCACTTTATTTATTTATTTATTTTTACTATTTAAAAATCTTTATTCAAATCAGATCTATGCTTATTATTTACATTATCTTTCATTTAGGTTTAAAATATAATATCCATCTGTAGTTTAAATCATACTTTTAGCCCTTTACAAAATACGAAGTTAAAGTTGTTATAGTTTAAAACTGAATAGAATTGGGGACATTAGATTTTTAAATGAAAATGAAAAATTATGATACATTAGAACATACATGTACACATACTACTAGACAAAGAGTGGTAGAACAAGATAAAATATAGTAATTTTCTATTTTTTCTTGTGGCTATTTTCTATATATTATAAAGCACATACTTTTAATAAGTATTAAAATAAAACTTTCAATTAATAAATCAAATGCCAAATGAAGGATTACAAGAAAAAAATTTTCCTGAACTTTTCACTTACTTAAACTACATGTTTTCCTAGGTTAGAAATTATCCATATTTAGAATATCTTAAAGTATAGATACATTTGATCCCCACATGTTAAACACTGTACAACTGGAAGTTCTCAAAAAAGAGGTAAAGAAAAAGAAAGAAATGGTACTCTCAATTTAGCTTCCCAAGAGTTAGACAGATGCCCACAGTCTATGCTTAGTTGTCTATATATGAAACAGCAATGTTCACACCCCTCTTACTCTTTGTTTATATCCTTGACTTTGTTATGATTTATATTACCTTTCCGTTTTCTTTCAAGAATGGAAACATCTGACTGCGATCTATCTTCTTTATTAAAATATATTTTCTAGAATATGGACAGATAAGTTTTAATGACAAACAGCAAAATACAGCAACCAATATTCAATAGGTATTCTGCCACTTAGTGGAGTTTTTCAAGAAAGCAGTTCAGTACACCTTCTCAACTTACAAATGTATGTGCACTTTATTTTTATTTATTTTAAAAATAAATTTATTTTATTTATTTATTTTTGGCTGTGTTGGGTCTTTGTTGCTGTGCGTGGGCTTTCTCTAGTTGTGGTGAGCGGGGGCTACTCTTTGTTGTGGTACGCGGGCATCTCATTGCGGTGGCTTCTCTTGTTGCAGAGCACGGACTCTAGGCACGCTGGCTCAGTAGTTGTGGCTCGCGGGCCCTAGAGCGCGGGCTTGGTAGTTGTGGCGCACGGGCTTAGTTGCTCTGCGCGCGGCATGCGGGAACTTCCCGGGCCAGGGCTCAAACCCATGTTCCCTGCATTGGCAGGGGGATTCTTAACCACTGCACCACTAGGGAAGCTCCAGACTTCTTTCCAGGAGGATACTGATAGAGTTCTCCCATTCTCTTGGAATTCAAATGTAGAATGTACTGCCATTTGTAGCACAGCATTGAAGGCTGCTGGTTCTTTGATATCCTGGCAGTGGGAATAGTGTGGCTATAGCTTTCTTAAAAAATTTTACTGAGAGTAGTATGGACAGAAATGGCTATTTCCACAAGTATATTCTGAGCCCCATTTCAGCCTCTGGTACCTATACCTCATTTATTTCCCCTCTGTCCCCTCTCTCCGTTTTTCATATTATGAGAATGGATTTACCAAGAATTAAAAAAATTTTTTTTCTTTTAAATGTAAGCTTAACCCTGCTAATTATAAAATTTGAAAGGCAAAAGGGAAGAAAACAAAGGCTTCATATTCCTTCCTTCCAGAAACTACTCTTAATACTTTTCATTACTATACTTTCATTAATACTTTTCAATACAGTTGACCCTTGAACAATACAGGTTTGAACTGTGGGCCCATTTATACGTGGATTTTTTTTCAATAGTAAATACTACAGTACTACATGATCCGAGGATGGTTGAATCTAAGGATGTGGAACCACGCATAGGGAGGAACTTTGGGTATGGGGGAACCACCCGTGTATATACAGAGGGCTGATTGTAAGATGTACTTGGATTTTCTATTGTGTGGAAGGTTAGCACGTCTAACCACCTCTTTATTCAAGGGTCAACTGTATTTCCATCTACTGGTATATTTTAAATTAAAAGGAAAATGGATGACATATATTAAACCTTTTATTATTCAAATATCTCATATTATTTTAACATAAATGTTGTAATTTTACCTGAATTCTTTCATATTGGTTTCAATCAGCATGAAAATGATTTGAAAGTGCTTGTATTCTTTTTTTTTTTTTTTTTTTTCCTCGGTACGCGGGCCTCTCACTGTTGTGGCCTCTCCCGTTGCGGAGCACAGGGACGCACAGGCTCAGCGGCCATGGCTCACGGGCCTAGCCGCTCCGCGGCATGTGGGATCTTCCCGGACCAGGGCACGAACCCGTGTCCCCTGCATCGGCAGGCGGCCTCTCAGCCACTGCGCCACCAGGGAAGCCCTGTATTCATATTTTGGTCCTTTATATTTTCAGTCATTTGATACAATGCCAACCCAGAAGAAACATTTTCAAGTATAAATATTCGATGTGAGCAAGTCATATAGCACACATCTGTTGAATTTGTTAACATTATTTAAGTTGTACTTAGTTTACCATTGTAATTAACAACTGCCAAACTATAATATTTATTTTTTAATTTTTTTTGGTGTATACATTTCTCTCTTTTTTTTTTTTTTACATCTTTATTGGAGTATAATTGCTTTACAATGGTGTGTTAGTTTCTGCTTTATAAGAAAGTGAATCAGCTATACATACACATATATCCCTGTATCTCTTCCCTCTTGCAGCTCCCTCCCTCCCACCCCTCTAGGTGGTCACAGAGCACCGAGCTGGTCTCCCTGTGCTATGCAGCTGCTTCCTACTAGCTATCGGATTTACATTTGGTAGTGTATATATGTCCATGCCACTCTCTTACTTTGTCCCACCTTACCCTTCCCTCTCCCCATGTCCTCAAGTCCATTCTCTAGTAGGTCTGTGTCTTTATTCCTGTCCTGCCCCTAGGTTCTTCATGACCTTTTTTTTTTTTTTTTAGATTCCATATATATGTGTTAGCATACGGTATTTGTTTTTCTCTTTCTGACTTACTTCACTCTGTATGACAGACTCTAGGTCCATCCACCTCACTACAAACAACTCAATTTCATTTCTTTTTATGGCTGAGTAATATTCCATTGTATGTATGTGCCACATCTTCTTTATCCATTCATCTGTCGATGGACACTTAGGTTGGTTCCATGTCCTGGCTATTGTAAATAGAGCTGCAGTGAACATTTTGGTACATGACTCTTTTTGAATTATGGTTTTCTCAGGGTATATGCCCAGTAGTGGGACTGTTGGGTCGTATGGTAGTTCTATTTTTACTTCTTTAAGGAACCTCCATACTGTTCTCCATAGTGGCTGTATCAATTTACATTCCCACCAACAGTGCAAGAGGGCTCCCTTTTCTCCACACCCCCTCCAGCATTTATTGTTTCTAGATTTTTTGATGATGGCCATTCTGACTGCTGTGAGGTGATACCTCATTGTACAAACTATAATATTTAAACACTGGAAATTGATGCTCTTTGAGATTCACACCTCTGAGTGAAAGTCTCAAACCTCAGAAAGGACATCTTAATTTAAACACTTAATTTTTTTTTTCCAAGCAGGAATAAGGTGTTCTTTTTTACCCGTGTGATGATGGTTGTGATTGAAGCCTTATGTATATCAGACATTTGGTAATAAAGCTTTCTTCCGTTAAGTAACATTATCACATTTTACTGTAAAATTAAAAAAAAAAAAGCTGTCGGATTATTGGAGAGACAAGTGCTAAGGACTCATTACTTAAAGTGAATTAAAGAATTATTTAACACAGGGGACTATATTCAATATCCTGTGATAAACTATAATGGAAAAGAATATGAAAAAGAATATATATATGTATAACTGAGTCACTTTGCTGTACAGCAGAAATTAAACACAACATTGTAAATCAACTATACTTCAATAAAATTTTTTTAAAAAGAATTAATTAAAACACTTTTCCTAAGCAGTATTTGATAATAGAGTATTTTTCCATTAAAGTGACATTTTGGGGAAAAGCTAATTTTTAGACATACGTCTATGGGAGACAGAATTATTCAGCTAATTCTCATATTTGTGGTCATTTCAGAGCTTTGCTGCTACTAATGGCAATAAAGAGGTGTCTTTTAATCTTTTCATCCTTTGGTGCAATCATTAATAGAATATAACACTCTGGGGCTTCCCTGGTGGCGCAGTGGTTGAGAGTCCACCTGCCGATGCAGGGGACACGGGTTCGTGCCCTGGTCCAGGAAGATCCCACATGCCGCAGAGCGGCTAGGCCCATAAGCCATGGCCGCTGAGCCAGCATGTCCGGAGCCTGTGCTCCGCAACGAGAGAGGCCACGACAGTGAGAGGCCCACATAACGCAAAAAAAAAAAAAAAAAAAAAAAAGAATATAACACTCTGTTTTAAGTTTTCATGTTAAATTTTAGCTTCATTTGAAATTGCAAAACTGAGGTCTAAAAATTTCAACCTAACCTAAGTGATATCTGACTTAGTTATCTTTATAGTCTACCTAATTATTCAGATGTATGCAGAGAGAACTTTTAGTTTCCTATATTCAGTTTTATTTTGTTGGCAAACTAGATTTTTATCATGAAATCTTTTAGTTTCTTGAGTCTTTGTTTATTATTAGAAGAGGGTATAACTTGGTAATTAGGCTCTCTAGACTGGGTGACAGAAAAATATGCTATATTAGCTGGCCAAGGGAATGTGTATCTTTGGTGATCATTATTAGATTTATTGAATACTAAGAATTCATGATGTTTTTGTGCAGTGTCTAGACAATGTCAGCCCAAGAGAGTGAAATTCTGAATGAAGTAAACACTAGGAGATAATTTAAGAATTCATTCAAGAATTGCCAATGGAATCCTTGTTAAAAATGTTTAACTTGTATCTAGTTATAGTAAATGATAAGATAAATCCAGTTTATGGGACTTTCTACAAGACAAATGGTCTGAACTCTTCAAAAGTGTCAAAATGATAACAGTAAACATCAATTTTAATGGTAGAATTCTGTGGTTGTCCAATAGATCTTATAACAATGGCAACAGTGTTCTCCACACTGTCCAATAGAGTAGGCACTAGTCAAATGTGACTACTGATCAGTTGAAATGTGGCTAATGGTATTGCAGAGCTACATTTTTAATTTTACTTAAAAAAATGTCAAAGTGATGAAAAATTAAAAAGGCAAGAGGACTATTCTAGATGAGAGAAGATGAAAGAGAAATGACAGTCAAGTACAGTGCCAAGCCTGGATTGGGAAAATAAAAAAAGTCATAGAGGACATTTTGGGGACAACTGGGGAAATTTGAATATGGAGTATATATTAGATATAGTATATCAATGGGAAATGTCTTGGGTGTGTGATATGGTATTGTGGTTATAAAGGACAATGTTCTTATTCTTAGGCAATACCTGATGAAGTATTTAGGTTGAAATGTCATGATGTCTGCAATTTGTTTTCAAATGGTTCTGGAAAAAAAAAATGTACTTGTTAAGAGAGAAAGCAAAAGTGGCAAAATGTTTACCATGGTGAATATGGGTAAAGAGCAAATGGATATTCATTTTACTATTCTTTCACTTTTTGATAGGATTTCAGTTTTTCAAAATATAAAGTTGAGAGAAAAAGGAGTACAGTTAAGAAATGCCTCACATAACCAGACTCAGGAAAGGCACTATCATATTTGAGGATTCAGTGGTGTCTTAGTGAAGGCAAGCTAAAGAGAAGAACATGAGTTTTAAAGTATATTATAGCTGATGTGGCGTGAAGACAACTTGCTTAGTAGGAAAAGAGGTTGTTGCAGCTACATGATGGGTCTTGGAAGAACATGCAGAAGTAAGGATGGAGAAAGCAAGTATACTTGACTAAGGACTTGAGAGGGTGGTTAAACTAGAAGTGTCAGAGAATGGGAAGAGGTTAAATGAAGCAAAGGAGAAGGAAGAGGAATAGCTGAAATCTATCAGTGATCAGTTGACAGTGATCCCATTTAGGAGATAGCAAGATTATTTTGATGGCTATATGTTAAAAACAAACAAACAACTGAGGCTTAGTTGGCTTATAAATGTAATCCAAAATTATGGAAAATGCAAACATTACCCAAACAGATATGGTGACAGACTTGTTCTTGTTTTTTGGAGAGATTCAAGTGAGTAAGGCGGTAGAGGGATAAAATAAATATTAAAAAGCACTAATAAGGAGAGAAGATGGAAAGGATTTCCTAAGTATATTTCCCATCCCTGTTAATCATACCACTTACCCATTTAGTCACTGGCTCACATGACAAGCCTGGGAGTCAGGCCAGACTCTCCTATCCCTTTCACTTCATATCCCGTTCTACCAGAATCAGTTCTCTGGACTTCTGGTTTCTGCATAAACTTCTGCTTCATCTCCCTCTCTTACTTCTTGCTTGTATTATTGCAGTAGCCACTTGCTAGGGCTCTTTAATCTAATCTCCATGCTGCCATCATGATCTTTGGATAATGTAAAGGATCATTCTTGTGCTTGAAATCCTTCATGAACGTTTCCAGCCCGTAGGATAAACTCTAACTTTGTTGATGTAGAAGTTCCTTCGTGCTAAACCTCTAACCTTGTGTTAGTTCCTCCTCGTTTCACACCCCCATTCCCAAACTTACTTTCCTACTTCTTGTGGTTCCCCAGAATGCCATGTCATGTTGTATCTGTGAATGGGCTCTTTGCCTTACTTCTCTGAAGAATCTTGTCCCCCAGCTTGACTAGCTCCTATCTATCTTTCAAGATTTAGCCAAGAGGACATCTGAGAAGCTTTTTCCCCTTTACTAGGAGGTTGTATGAGTAATGGTTTTAGAACATGGGCTTTGAAGTCAGGTGAAGCTGGATTCAAATTCTGCCTCTTTTTGGTATCTGTGTGACCTTGGACAAATCACTTAACTTTGATTTACCTCCGTTTCCCTATTTGAGGGAGAGGGATAATAAAACTTAGCTTGCAGGATAGTTGTAAGGATGAAATAAACTCCACAAAGTACAGTGACAGGCACATAGTAAGTGGTCAGTACATGTTAGCTGCTATCATCATCAGAAGAAGAATTAGATATTGCCTCCCATGTGCTCCCATGAGCAGTCTTATTGCTTTACAAATTTCTTTAAATATTTTTATTTTATTTTATTTATCTGGCCGCACTGTGGAGTATGTGGGATCTTAGTTCCCCCAGCAGGGATCAAACCCACGCTCCCTGCATTGGAAGCGTGGAGTCTTAACCACTGGACCTCCAAAGAAGTCCAAGAACTGTGTGTTCTTAATGTTGAATACAGTGCCTAGCACATAGGCGCTTAGTAATTGTTTAAGTGAAAGCATAAGAAGCTTATTTTATTGAAGACGGTGTAGGAAAGAGCACAGGCGCTGCTAATTACTAGTTGTGTGACTTTTGTCATTTGTTTTCCTTGCTTCAAGTTTAAAATGGGAGATTACAGTACCTACCTCAGAATTTAAAGATTGTATTTCATACTGTACAGTATTATGTAGAGTGCTTAGCATAGTGCCCATAGTGGGTGCTTAGTAAATGTTAGCTGTTCTTTATTAAATGAATTCTTCTTGAATCTTGGTGAGATCTGACAGCAGGTCTGTTTGACTTTAAGTGGCATATGTGCAATGGTAGTTTAACAGTGTTATATTTTATATTTTCCAACCTTAATCTCCTTAGCTTTTGAAAGGACGTAAACATAAAATCCTTAATAAAAATGGTGAACATTTCCTTTTCTATAGTATAGATAGAATTTTGGAAATCATGTATTCAGAAACAGATATTTGATGAGTTCCCACTACAAGCAACACATTTGTGGTTATACTCAGAAGCTTAAATACTGTCTTGAAAAGTCCTCAGTATAGCATATGATAACTTCCCAAAAATGTGACAGAAAATTAGAACTCTGGAGCTTCCTATGACTAATAACCACCGGGAAGAGCAGATGACTAAACCGTAGACTATATCTCGTAAGAAATGTTTGCTCCTTCACTCTATAAATTGATAATCCTTTCAGGTTTAAACTTTAATGTTTGATCAGTGGCCTAAAGAGGTAAGACTTAATTTGTGTTTTTTTGTGTGTATGCCTAGGTACATTTTATTCTTGTGGCCTAAGGCTTTGTGGAAGTTTAAAAATAAAATAAGATAGTTTTAATGAATGGCCAGAGTAATAACGGTAATTGGTGGATTTATTCATGAAAGCAAGTTAGTTGTTTTTTACTATTGTGCATTGTTTTATTGAACACATATGATCACTATAAAGTTATTGTTTCTGTCAGACTAGTGAGTTCTGTGACTATCAAAGAACAGAGGGAATAATCTGAAAGAGCTATTTCAGATTATTGAAATAAAATTATTTGTTCTGATCAGTTATGAAAGGACCTGAAAGGTACATATGACTTTC
This sequence comes from Aethalodelphis obliquidens, assembly GCF_003676395.1. Lineage (NCBI taxonomy): Eukaryota > Metazoa > Chordata > Mammalia > Artiodactyla > Delphinidae > Aethalodelphis > Aethalodelphis obliquidens. The sequence goes on from NW_020838018.1 coordinate 8,145,252, forward strand.
ACTAATAATATCTAATATAACCTCTTAAGCAGTGTTTAACTGGTTCATGATTGGAAACGCAGGTGAGTAGATTAGGAAATAAGTCTGCAAAAGTAGGGCAGGCTTGCTGGCTTAAAATAGGAATGAAAGCAGGGTTATTTGGAGTGAACAGAGATAGCTATTTAGGTAAATCCTAGTGTCCCGTGAGGATAAGACCACACGGTAATCTAAAAATAATAGCTTATAGGCCAATAACTTTTAAGGGTTATCTTTTATACTTACTGTAGGATTAAAGTGGTTGTCACCAATGTGGTCTTTCTCTTTAATGCAGTTCTGCATCAGATGTTAGGTGTATGAAAATATGTGTCATTTATGTATTGGATGTATATTGAAGCAGTATACTGAATTGAATTGAATTTGACCATGGAAAGGCTGCAGAATTTCTTCAGTGTACTTTAGGAACTTAGTTTTAAAAATTTATTAAATTTTTATTTTGATAATTATAGATTCACAGGATATTGCAGAGAAAGGTACAGGAAGGTCCTATACATCCTCCCCTAGGTCTGTTCCACAATGTCAGTATCCCACACTACCACAGTACTATACAAAAATCAAGAAATTGACATTGGCACTATCCAGATAGCTTATTCAAGTTTCACCAGTTATACATGGACTTGTGTGTGTGTGTGTGTGTGTGTGTGTGTGTAGCTCTGTGCAATTTCACATGTGTATAACTACCACCACAATCAAGATACTCAACTGTATCATCACCACAAGACTCTTGTGTTACTACCCCTTTGTAGCCACACCCATCCCCTTCAGAAACTCATTTTTATAGTTTGGTTATTGTTTTGAATCATGTGCAAACCTAATTTGATTAGGGTTTTTGCTTCTGAGTTGGAAGCATTGTAAAGTAATCTTTATTGCAATACAGGTAGTCTAACAGCAACTGACTCGTGGTAAAAACTAGGTTAAAATGTGTTAGCAGTTTGGAAACACTGAAAACTTTCTTGGCTAAATATATATAGACTTAGAATGATGATTCTGAACTCTGGTTACCAACCAGAATCACCTGTGGAGCTTAAAAAAAACATGAAGAAAACATGGGTACCTTGGCCTCATTCCAGATAAATCTGGCAAGCAATGTTGAATATAAAAATGCAAGTTACAAAAGGATACACAGGGACTTCCCTTGTGGCGCAGAGGTTAAGAATCTGCCTGTCAATGCTGGTGACACGGGTTCGAGCCCTGGTCCGGGAAGATCCCACATGCCACGGAGCAACTAAGCCCGTGTGCTACAACTACTGAGCCTGTGCTCTAGAGCCCGTGAGCCACAACTACTGAGCCCGCTCGCCTAGAGCCCGTGCTCTGCAGCAAAAGAAGCCATGGCAATGAGAAGCCTGCGCACCGCAACGAAGAGTAGCCCCCACTCGCGGCAACTAAAGAAAGCCCGGGGCTTCCCTGGTGGCGCAGTGGATGAGAGTCCGCCTGCCGAGGCAGGGGACACGGGTTCGTGCCCCGGTCCGGGAAGATCCCACATGCCGCAGAGCGGCTGGGGCCGTGAGCCATGGCCACTGAGCCTGCGCGTCCGGAGCTTGTGCTCCGCAACGGGAGAGGCCACAACGGTGAGAGGCCCGCGTAACGCAAAAAAAAAAAAGAAAGCCCGTGTGCAGCAACAAAGACCCAACACAGCCAAAAATAAATAATAAATAAAATTTTTAAAAATGGTTACACAGTATGATACCACATATGTAAAAATTTTAATATTGTGTATAGATATATTTATAACAAAAAATTATATACATGTGGGAAGGATACACAAGTACTTAAAGGTACTAATTACCCCTGGGATGAAGGAAAAGGATGAAGGTTCTCTTCAATTATATCTGTAACATTTTAGTTCTTGAAAAATATTTGAAACAGATATGACAAACTTAATATTTTAAATCTACATGGTAGGTACATGGGTGTTTGTACTATTTGTATTATTTCCTATATCATTTTATGTAAAATTATTTTTTGAAATATTTCATTAAAATTTGTATACATGTAGTATATTACATGTGTCTGGAATTTCCTCTTTTCTCCCTTTTACTATACCTTCTATTTAATTTTATTTTGGTGCCAAGAGTGGAGTGCTTCTATAACAAATACCCAAAAATGAGAAAGTGGCTTTGTAACTTCCAGAAGATCCAGCTCAGATTTCAACTTTCTGATGCCCTTCCATGATTTCTGTAGCCATCTACTGATAATCCCCTTTATAATCTTCCATACAGTCTGTACCGTACAGTGTATTGCTTAACTGTTCTGTGTTGATATTACATCTTGTTTTATATGAATTATTTTGTCTACTTAAATAGAACATAAATTTCTTTAAGGTAGACTCCATATGTTAAAATTATATAAGCTATACCTTACCTACACAGTATGAGCATGTAGTAGATGCCAGATAAATATTGAATTATTTAACTTAGAATATAATTACCTCCCTAGTATTTTTGAATTTTCCTCAAAGAACCCTTCCAGTTCTTTGTCTGCTATAGATTTCAGAACTTCAGGTTTTAACAAATATCACTATTATCCAGGATTTTAGGAAGGCTAGATATAGGAACTTAGATCTATCCAGGTATTGAATGTTTTATTTTTCAGTTAGTAACATTGTATAACCATGAATTCCGTAAAATCTAGAATTGTGTAAAATCCTGGATTGTGAAAAATTCTTTTGCTTTTGCTCATACCTTGTGTATGAATGTTATTTGTCTTATGTCTACGTAGTTCTCATTTGAACTTAAATTTTAGTGGCTTCTCAGAGAGATTATTTTCATTCTAACCTGTCTTATTTTACTTTGATTTATGTGTTAAGAAAAAGTATTACAGATTATTTGGTGAAGCACTATAGCAAAAGAACTTAATCTTGGAATCAGTTGACCTGGGGTCAAATTCCAGCTCCTCCAGTTACTAGTTGTGAGATTTTGGACAGAGTTTCTAACTTCCCTAAACCTTGGTTTCCACATCTGTCAAATGGGGATAGTAATACTTCATAGAGTGTTATTAGGTTAGATGAGACTATGTATGTAAAGCCCTTAGCAATGCCTGTTATGTAGTTAGCACACAACCAATAAACATTATGGTCGCTAGTATTATTGCGACTCCAGTTACGAAAGTTGAAATCTGAAACCTATATTAAAAAGCGTTTTTTAGATGCTTTGGACAACTTAGCACAACATAAATAATTTAGCATCAGCGACTTTAGCTAACTTGTATTAGCAAATTTATTAATAAGAAGAATAACACATTATTACCAAGAAGTGTTTATCCCAGGAATGCAAAGTTGTGTTAACATTTGAAAATCAATGAATATAATCTACATATTAACAATAAAGGAGAAAATGTATATGATTACTTCAATAAATTCAGAAAAACTTTGACAAAAATTCAACACCCCATTCATGATTTAAACAAACATACCTCTAGAAAACTAGGAATAGGGGAAACTTCCTTAACTGATGATCATCTATGAAAAACCTATAGCCAATGTCATATTTAATGGTAAACTATTGGATGTCTTTCCCCTAAGGTTAGGAATAATATAAGAATGGCCTATCTTGCCACTTCTGTTCAGCATTCTAACTAATAGTCCTAGCTATTGAAATAAGGCAAGAAATTAAACTAAAATGCACACAGATTGAAAAGAAGTAAAACCATCTCATTTGCAAACTGCGAGATTGTTTATATAGAAAATACAAAGGAATCTACAAAATAATCATTAGTAATTGAATTTAGCAAGGTCAAGGGAAACAAAGTGAATATACAAAAATGAATTGCATTTTTATATACCATCAGCAAACAATTCATAAATGAAATTTTAAAAAATTTTACTTAGAATATCAACCAAAAAACGTAAAATACTTAGGAATAAATTTGACAAAAATATGTCAGATCTCTTCATTGAAAACCACAGGACATTGCTAGGAGAAATTTAAAACCTAAATATAGGGAGAGTTATATTATGTTCATGAATCAGACCATACAATATAGTTAAGATGTCAGTTCCCCAAACTGATTTATAGATACAATGCAATCTCAATCAAAATCCTAAAAGGATTTTTTAAAAAAAAATAAGTTTATTTTTTTATTTTTGGCTGCATTCGGTCTTCGTTGCTGCGCATGGGCTTTCTCTAGTTGCGGTGAGCAGGGGCTACTCTTCGTTGCGGTGCACAGGCTTCTCATTGCAGTGGCTTCTCTTGTTGCAGAGCACGGCCTCTAGGCCCGCGGGCTTCGTAGTTGTGGCTTGCGGCCTCTGGAGCACAGAGCTCAGTAGTTGTGGCGCACAGGCTAAGTTGCTTCGTGGCATGTGGGAATCTTCCCAGACCTGGGATCGAACCCGTGTCCCCTACATTGGCAGGCGGATTGTTAACTACTGCGCCACCAGGGAAATCCCCTAAAAGGATTTTTTAATAGCAATTGGTAAGCTGATTCTAAAATTTATATGAAAATAAAAAAGGCTGAGAAAAGCAAACCAATTATTTTGTTTTATTATTTTTTTGTAGGGGGAGGACAATTGAAATTTTTTCCTTAATTTTTAATTATAGTTGAGTTACAATTTAGTTTCTGGTGTACAGCAAAGTTATTCAGTTATACATATATATTATCTATATATTCTTTTTTATATTCTTTTCTATTATGGTTTATTACAAGATTTTTTTTTTTTTTGCCGTACGTGGGCCTCTCACTGTTGCGGCCTCTCCCGTTGCGGAGCACAGGCTCCGGACGCGCAGGCTCAGCGGCCATGGCTCCCGGGCCCAGCCGCTCCACGGCATGTGGGATCTTCCCAGACCAGGGCACGAACCCATGTCCCCTGCATCGGCAGGTGGACTCTCAACCACTGGCGCCACCAGGGAAGCCCATATTACAAGATTTTGAGTATAGTTCCCTGTGCTATACAGTAGGACCTTATTGTTTATCTGTTTTATACATAGTAGTTTGTATCTGCTATTCCCAAACTCCTAATTTATCCCCCCTTCCCACTTTTGTAACCCTAAGTTTATTGTCTGTCTGTGTGTCTGCTTCTGTTTTGTAAATAAATTCATTTGTATCATATTTTAGTTTCCACGTATAAGTGATATCATATGACATTTGTCTTTCTCTTTCTGACTTCACTTAGTATGATTATCTCTACGTCCATTCATGTTGCTGCAAATAGCATTATTTCATTCTTTTTCATAGCTGAGTAGTATTCCATCATGTGTGTGTGTGTATATGTGTGTGTGTGTGTGTGCACGTGCATGTACCATATCTTTATCCATTCATCTGTTGATGGACGTTTAGGTTGCTTCCATGACTTGGCTACTGTAAATAGTAAGTAAACCAATTTTAAAAGGGAAGAACGAGGTTGAAGAACTCATATTACCTGGTTTCAGGACTCACTATAAAGCTACAGTAATCAAGACAGTGTGGTAAAGGTAAAAGGATAGACTTATAGATAAATGGAAAGGAGTAGAGTCCAGAAATAGACCCGCACATAAATGGTCACTTGATTTTTGACAAAGCAATTCAGCAGTGAAAAGAAAAACTTTACAACAAATGGTGTTGGAACAGCTGGCTATCCATATGGAAAAAAGTGAAATCTGACACATACCCTACACAAAACTTAATTAATAATGCATTATAGACTTAAATGTAAAAGCTAAACGTTACCATTTTTATAAACTTCTAGAAGAAAACATAGAAGAAATCTTTGTGACCTTGGGGTGGACAGACTTTTCTTAAGTCACAAAAAGCATGAACTATAAAAACTGATAATTGGACATCGTCAAAATTAAAATCTTTTGTTCTTCTAAATATGTTTTGTTAAGAGAATGAAAAGACAAGCCATGGACTGGGAGAAAATATTCACACTCTATGTGTCTTACAAAGGACTTGTGTCAAGAATATATAAAGAACTTACAATTCACTAATAAGCCAACCAGCAGAATTTTAAAATGGACAAAAGATTTGAACAGACAAGTCCCAAATGAAGATATAACAAATAGCTAGTAGCATAAAAGAGGATATTCGACATCATTAACTATTAGGGAAGTACAAATTAAAACCACAATGAGGGCTTCCCTGGTGGCGCAGTGGTTAAGAATCTGCCTGCCAATGCAGGGGACACGGGTTCGAGCCCTGGTCCAGGAAGATCCCACATGCCGCGGATCAACTAAGCCCGTGCGCCACAACTACTGAGCCTGCACTCTAGAGCCCGCGAGCCACAACTACTGAAGCCTGCGTGCCTAGAGCCCGTGCTCCGCAACAAGAGAAGCCACTGCAATGAGAAGCCTGCACACCTCAACGAAGAGTAGCCCCCGCTCACTGCAACTAGAGAAAGCCCATGCGCAGCAACAAAGACCCAACACAGCCAAAAACAAATAAATAAATAAATAAAAATTAAAAAAAAAACCCACAATGAACTACCGCTACACACCCATTAGAATGGCTGAAATTAAAAAGACAGTTAACAAGTTTTAACAAGGATGTGGAGTGACTGGAACTCTCAGGCACTGCTGGTGGGAATGTAAAGTTGTAAAACTACTTGGGAAAATTGCTTGACAGTCTCCTCATATGTTAATTATACACCTGTCATACATCCCTGGCTTTCCACCCCTAGGTATTTACCCAAGAGAACTGAAAATAAGATTTATACACAAATGTTTATAGCAGCTTTAGTCATAATAGCCAAAACCAGGAAATATTCAACAGGTAAATGGATAACCATATGGTATATCCTCACAATGGAGTACTACTCAGCAATAAAAAGATACAAACTACTGATATATGCAATAGCACAGGTGAATGACAAAATCATTATGCTTATGAAAAACACCAGACACGGGCTTCCCTGGTGGCGCAGTGGTTGAGAGTCCGCCTGCCGATGCAGGGGACATGGGTTCGTACCCCGGTCCGGGAAGATCCCACATGCCGTGGAGCAGCTGGGCCCGTGAGCCGTGGCCGCTGGGCCTGCGCGTCTGGAGCCTGTGCTCCGCAACGGGAGAGGCCAAAACAGTGACAGGCCTGCGTGACGCAAAAAAAAAAACAACAAAACAAAACACCAGACACAAAAGACTATACACTGGACAGTTCCATTCATATAAAACTAGAAAGTGCAAATTTATGTGTACTGACAGATCAGTGGTTGCCTGGTGCTGGAGGCAGAGGACAGGGTTCTTCAGGAGTAATAGAAATGTTTTATATCTTGATCGGGGTTGTGGTTTGACAAATAGAGACGTCAAATTTTATCAAATTGTACACTTCAGTGGATACAGTTTATTGTACCTAAGTACCTCAATAAAGCTTATTTTTAAAAAAGAAGTTATGGAAGCTGTACCCTAAAATTAACACAGGATTTAGTGCAGATGACTTACTTTGGCTAAAACAAGATTGCAGGTTGATAGACTACTGCAAAATTGAATTGAAAACCTGAAAGAAGGAAATAGAGACTCCCTCTGAACTAGGGATTAGTAGTTTGCTTTAGAAGGATACAATTTACTTTGAAATATTGCCTAGAGTTGAAATGCCTCCTTTTAAAAGTATGCTTTAGGGATAAAATATTTGCACTTTATGGCTAGCTTCAATACATGGATGTATTTTTAGTCATCTTTTATACTTACTAAAGAACTGCAAATCACACAGAAGGACAAAAGAAATGAACAAGGGATATGATGTGTATAGATAATTTATAAATGAATAAATTCAAATGGCCAGTGAACATGTGAGATTATAGATGTATGGACAAAGATATTTGTTCCCACATTATTCATAATAGCAAAAATAAATAAGAATAACTGCAATGTTTAATAATAGCAGATTAATTAGGTGAATTATATTATTTCCATGATGCAAACTTTGAGAATTATATTGTAGAAGAATGTTTGTTGGTGTGAGAAAATTTTAGTAGTGTAATACAAAATTCAAAAGACAGATTACCATTGAAGGATTCTGGAATATTTTCCAAAAGACAGATTACTAGATTGTATACTACAACTGATTATAAAATAATATATTTCAATATTAAAAATTTTAAGATACACACCAGAATTTTAACAGTGGTTATCTTTGGTTGATGGCATTCTAAGAAATTTGTTTTTGTTTTTATGGTAGTTATTGTTTTTTGTGCAGTTTTAAAAAAATTTTTAAATTGAAGTATAGTTGATTTACAATATTTTGTTAGTTTCAGGTGTCTAGCAAAGTGATTCGGTTATATATAATATATTTATATTTTTATATTGTTTTCCATTATACGTTATTATAAGATATTAAATATAGTTCCCTGTGCTATACAGTAAATCCTTATTTTTTAAAAAAATTTTATTTATTTTATTTTTGGCTGTGTTGGGTCTTCGTTGCTGTGCGTGGGCTTTCTCTAGTTGTGGCGAGCAGGGCTACTCTTCGTTGCAGTACAAGGGCTTCTCATTGCGGTGGCTTCTCTTGTTGCGGAGCACAGGCTCTAGGCGCACGGGCTTCAGTAGCTGTGGCACGTGGGCTCAGTAGTTGTGGCTCGCGGGCTGTAGAGCGCAGGCTCAGTAGTTGTCGCGCATGGGCTTAGTTGCTCCGCAGCATGTGGGATCTTCCTGGACCAGGGATCAAGCCCGTGTCCCCTGCATTGGCAGGTGGATTCTTAACTACTGTGCTACCAGGGAAGCCCTACAGTAAATCCTTATTGCTTATCTATTTTATGTATAGTAGTTTGTATCTGCTATTAAAAAAATTCTTCTGCATTGAGTATATAGTTTCTTCGATGTAGAGAAATAAAGAGTAGCTTGAAGATTAGCAGAAGGTTGAACATTAATACTATAGTATTCATTATACTGTTCTTTCTATTTTTGTAAATTCTTTGAGAATGTTAAAAAAGTTTTAAAATAGCTTGAAAACCTTCATTTTATTTACAGCACTGTATGAGCCATATTTATCAAGCATAACTCCATTTATGAGGCTATTTAATGGCAGGTTAAAGGGTCTTTAAGCTTGATTTTAATAAATGCATAGTATAATAAAAATTTATTCACATTAAATACAAAGCAAATTATCACCTCTAACTGCTGGCTGATTTAGATTTAACTTCCAAACAGGAAGAGATTTTGAGTTTGGACACAAAGATCTGTTGATGATGTATTGATGATCCATTAATGGTCAGTAATCTTTGGGAATTCCCTGGCTGTCCAGTGGTTAGGACTCGGTGCTTTCACTGCCTGGGCCTGGGTTCAATCCCTGGTCGGGGAACTAAGATCCCGCAAGCCATGCGGCATGGCATCCGCGCCCCCCGCCCCAAAAAGTCAGTAATCTTTCTAGCCTTGTAGAAACAGATGGTGAATTTTCCTCTTTGACATCCAGCAATACTCTGATTCCTAGGTGAGTTGCAGCCAAATTGGATATTGGTAGTATTTCTCTTGATTAATTCATTTATAATAGTTATATACATTTCTAAATTCTAATTTTATTTATTTTTTGAATAAATAATATGGTATAAAATTTTAAAAGGTGTGTAGCAAAAAGTCTTCTTCTATTCCCTGACTCTGGGCCACCAGTTCCCTGCCTTGGGGATGTTAAAGCCGACCACCAGGAACACATCTGTATCTTAAGAAAAATAAGTTACATTTAGCTTGTTGCAGCAAGGAATAACATATACTAGAATAACTGTGGGGCATCTCAGAAGGAAGGAGTTAGAAAAGAGGCTCTACAGGGTTTTAGGAACTGAGACTGGTCATAGAATGATTTTAGGGTGGAAGTTAGTAGTCTGGGCAGGGACTGGCTAGAATATGTAATTTAGGTGAATTGCTGGAATGGTCAATGGTTTTATCTTTGGTACAACTGAGTCCCTGAGGAGTTACTGTCAGATCAGTTTGTCTGTGGTACTAGAACATAATGAGCCGATGTTAAAAAAAAAAAGTTAGAACTTAGATAGTCTGTAATGCATATTGTGGTTTGGTTTGGTTCACGCTGACTTTTTTTGGCTGTGCTGGGTCTTCGTTGCTGCGGGCTTTCTTTAGTTGCGGCGCGAGGGCTTCTCACTGTAGTGGCTTCTCTTGTTGTGGAGCATGGGCTCTAGATATGTGGGCTTCAGTAGTTGTGGCTCGCAGGCTCTAGAGCACAGGCTCAGTAGTTGCGGTGCACGGGCTTAGTTGCTCCGCGGCATGTGGGATCTTCCTGGACCAGGGCTTGAACCCATGTCCTCTGCATTGGCAGGCGGATTCTTAAGCCCTGTGCCACCAGGAAAGCCCTATCTGACTTTTAAGTCATAGTGTTTTTCTGAGCGTTTGGGAGCAATTTGTAGTTTCTGTTTCAATTTTTACTCTTTGCTTCTGATCATTTGTTAACTAAGCTGGGGGATTTACCATTTAGGGTAAGTGATCAATCAAGATCTGTATCTTTGTTAGATAGGCTGTGAGTGTTTATCAAGCTTTTGATGGTAGTAATTTTGACCTCTGTAAGCACCAAGCCATTTTTTTCTTTTTCTTAGATGATTGGGTTTTTTTTTTTTTGCGGTACGCGCAGGCCTCTCACAGTTGTGGCCTCTCCCGTTGCGGAGCACAGGCTCCGGACGCGCAGGCTCAGCGGCCATGGCTCACAGGCCTAGCCGCTCCGCGGCATGTGGGATCTTCCCGGACCGGGGCACAAACCCGTGTCCCCTGCATCGACAGGCGGACTCTCAACCACTGCACCACCAGGGAAGCCCTAGATGATTGTTTTTTTTGTTTTGTTTTTGTTTTTTGTTTTTTTTTTTGCTGTACACGGGCCTCTCACTGTTGTGGCCTCTCCCGTTGCGGAGCACAGGCTCCGGACGCGCAGGCTCAGCGGCCATGGCTCACGGGCCCAGCCGCTCTGCGGCATGTGGGATCTTCCCGGACCGGGGCACGAACACGTGTCCCCTGCATTGGCAGGCAGACTCCCAACCACTGCGCCACCAGGGAAGCCCTAGATGATTGTTTTTTGAATCACCTGGCATGATAATGGCTGACTGCAGCATTTAAGGCTCTGGCGATCACACACATGGCATCTGTAGCAGACAAAACCTCAAACAAGAATTATTATTAAAGTTTCAAATAATGTCCCATATATCCCATATCTATTTGGATCTTCCTTTGGTAACCAAATCATTTTTTCCCCTTTAATTTGGATATGGATTATTCACCTTTGCCTGTGTCTGAAGAATTAGTCTTGCATTTGGTGATTATCAAGGATAAAGGTCTTGGTAGTACTAGGAATAAAGGGCAGGGTGTTTATTGACAGTCTAGAATCTTGAACCAGCAGAGAGAGAAGAAATAGCCAAAAGAATAAAGGGCAAAATCAAGGAAACTGCATGGTAATCAGTGACTTCTGGCGTCTGAGAGATTGTGTTCTGTTGATCTTGGCCGTAAATGGTCTATTCACATTATCTTCTGCTTTTGGACCAAAACAATTCTGGAAATCCTAGCTCAGACACAGTGTCTGGCCATAGCAATGATGTCAGTAATACACATAATTAATTTTTTCTCCGTAGTGTTAATAGTTACAAGTACATGATACATACCTTAACAGAAGTTCTTTTGACATGTCTCCACAAGGCTCAATTCTTGATCTTTAGATTATCACTGGGAGCTTTAGGTGAATGTAAGGAAGAAGCAGAAACTACTTGTTGATGTTGAGTCTGTAGGTTTTAGTTAATTTATTATTATTAACCAGCCTTATCAGAATGGAAGAGAGTGGAATCTTCTGTTAAAGTACATAATCAGTTTTATAAGGAGTCAGTCATTGATTATTCTGAAAGTAAGAATATGTTCTGAACAGAGGACATTGACACATCTCCAGGCCTTTGATTTATCCTATAAAATGTATTAAGAATTTCACCAATACAAGCTTATTTAAACCTAGAGATAAAATCTTTTTGTAGACAGCTATTGTGTCAGTCTTTGTATATAAATGTATCTTTAACCTGAAAGATGTACAAACATTGAAGCATATCTACTTTTAACACATTTTACTTACACATGATTGCCTTAGGAAGGCTGTACTCTTTTCATTCATTAGTTTTTTTTTTCCTTTTACCCCATTTTAATAAAGCAAAGAGCTCTCACAATAGTTTGAGTTAGCTAAACGTTGGAGAATGCCAAACAGAGCTAATAATTTCTGTAATCCTTCAAAAATATTTTTAATAAGGTAAAGGATCAAGTCTTTGTGTAACCTAATGGTCATTTAGTGTAAACCCAAAGATATTGTAGGTGTGAGAAACATCTTCACAGTTTTATTATTCTGAATTTGGAGAAAAACAAAATCAAAGAGAATTGTTATGTGACAAAATATTAGCTGTGACTATCCAAAGGTGAGAAGTAGTTACAGGCAGTATCTTTAAAAGCACAACAATAAGTGACTGTTTATTAGGAATGTCAACTTGTTTCCAAAAGTAAAGAACTTAAAAAAAGATTTATGAGTTTGTGAAAAAGCACAGAGTTAATAGAATATTTTGATGATTTAAGGAATGTCTTCCCTGGGCACAGAATAACTTTGCTCTTTTAACAGAAAGAAAATCAAATTCTAGTTTTACTCTGTTTATTATTCATGAAAGAATTTGCATTAAAAGGATTTATAAGCCATTATTCCTTATGAAAAATCCCTCACATCTGACCAGTTTTGTCAGAAATTTTAACGTATTTTCTTTCTCCCTTCAAAGGTTTTTTTTTGTTTGGTTTGTTCTGGTTTGGTTTTTGTAGCTACTACAAACCCAGACAAATAAAGTATACTAATTCTCATACTGTCTACCCTTATGGTATGCTGTCTCATTTGTCTTTCACCATATTCTGTCACATTTTGGCACGACTAGAAATTTCTCTTTTTTCCCCCAGCTTTATTGAGGTATAATTGACATATAACATTGTGTGAGTTTAAGGTGTACAATGTGTTGATTTGATATATTTTGCAAAATGATTACCACGATAGCATTAGCTAACAATGTGTAACACCATATAATTACCATTTCTTTCTTGTGGTGAGACAGACATTTCTTATTTGAAGACCAAATTATTCTCTCTATTTCTAGTTGAGCAAAAGCACATCTGATACCATACATTCACATTCCCCTGTCTTCACACACATTCTTTTACATTCATTCAAAATCAATAACAGAAGACATTGTTAAGAGTTAAAAGTTGAGGGACTTCCCCATGGTCCAGTGGTTAGGAATCCGCCTTCCAATGCAGGGGACACGGGTTCAATCCCTGGTCGAGGACCTGGGATCCCACATGCCACAGGGCAACTATACCCGCGAGCTGCAACTACTGAGCCCGTGCGCCACGAGTAGAGAGAAACCCGCATGCCTCAACGAAAGACCCCACATGCCGCCTGCCGCAACTAAAATCTGACACAGCCAAATAAATTAATATTAAAATATATGTATATATAAAAAAAGAGTTAAGGGCTTCCCTGGTGGTGCAGTGGTTGAGAGTCCGCCTGCCGATGCAGGGGACACGTGTTCGTGCCCCGGTCTGGGAAGATCCCACATGCCGTGGAGCAGCTGGGCCCGTGAGCCATGGCCACGAAGCCTGTGCGTCCAGAGCCTGTGCTCCGCAACGGGAGAGGCCACAACAGTGAGAGGCCCGTGTACCGCAAAAAAAAAAAAAAAAAAGAGTTAAAGGTTGAATGAGAGGGAAATTCTGAGGGCGTTAGAAATGAGTAATCTTATAACTTCCAGAGAGTTACAAATTGTAAGGGCTTTCCTTGTTTCTTAAGCATTAATTAATCTCTAAATTCTCTTTAGGGTGAGGCCAATTAGTCTTTTCCAGGTTTTGTATCTCCTAGGCACATCAAAATAGGGACTAATTGCTAGAGATCGGGGAAGCCTACATAAGCCTGATTTCTTCAATAAATGTTCTTTTTTCCTGGTGTTTGGGAAGTCTTTCAGGGAGGCACTTTTAGAATTTGAATTGCATTTGGAAGCCTCCTCATATTAAAGAATGCAGACCACTGGGTATTTAGAATTCTGTTTCCTATCTTGTTTTAAGGTGCCTCTCAAATAAACAACTTTGTTCATGTTAAAAGTTCCCCAAGAGGACTTCCCTGGTGGCACAGTGGTTAAGAATCCACCTGCCAGGGCTTCCCTGGTGGCGCAGTCGTTGAGAGTCCGCCTGCCGAGGCAGGGGACATGGGTTCGTGCCCTGGTCTGGGAAGATCCCACATGCTGCGGAGCGGCTGGGCCCATGAGCCATGGCCGCTGAGCCTGCGCGTCCTGAGCCTGTGCTCCGCAACGGGAGAGGCCACAGCAGTGAGAGGCCCGCGTATTGAAGAAAAAAAAAAGAATCCACCTGCCAATGCAGGGGACATAGGTTCAAGCCCTGGTGTGAGAAGATCCCACATGCTGCGGAGCAACTAAGCCCGTGTGCCACAGCTACTGAGCCTGTGCTTAAGAGCCCGTGAGACACAACTACTGAGCCCGTGTGCCACAACTACTGAGACTGCACTCTAGAGCCCCAAGCCACAACTACTGAAGCCCATGCGCCTAGAGCCCGTGCTCCGCATCAAGAGAAGCCTGTGAACCGCAATGAAGAGTAGCCCCCCATTCGCCACAACTAGAGAAAGCCCGCGCGCAGCAACAAAGGCCCAGTGCAGCCAAAAATAAATTTAAAAAAAAAAGTCCCCAAGAGGCCATTTGTAATTTGAAATTTTTCCTTGGTGAAATTATGCCGTTTATTGAGTATATTCATAATCTGAAAATGTGAAGGAAGCAGATAGAGGAGGCACAGAGGAGGCAGAGATTCAGGTTGAGAAAACACCATGTGACCTGCAACGATTGTTAAGGGTGGCACTTTTGCAACCATATGTCTCCAGAAGACATGAAGTGACACCAAAGATAAGCCGTCATCAATTGAGGGCCGATCAGAGCCTCAGCCCCAGCTAGACAGAACTAAGCAAAACACTTCTCAGGATTGTAAGGACTAAGGAAGGTCCTTAGGAAGTTTTAGAAAAATTGACCCAATGCAGAGTTTGCCTAAAGATACTGGTCTAATGAGACCTTCTGAACTTGTCAGCCTTTGGGGCTGGCTGGAAAATACACTTATTAGGTCCTAGTCTGTCCTCTGCCTATGGGCTTCCTCTTATAGATGAATGACACTCAAGATACTGAACAAGCAGACAGATGGTAGGAATGCTGTTAATTAGGTAGAAGCCAGATTTCACTCCTGAACAGAACAATCTGATAAGACTGAAAGTCAGAGGACCCACCGTATCACCTTAACCCTGAAGTGCTTGAGAAAATTATTGAAGATCAGGTAACTCACTCTAGTAGGCAGAGTGGCCTTGAGCAGGTGGAAATCAAGTGGCCTCATATGTGCACACTGTTACAAAGTCATGGGTCTCCCTAGAAACAAGGTCAGCTGAAGGATTTATTTATAGTTAAAGAAAAAAAAGTTAGGTTTGTTTAACTTGCTGCAACAAGCAGAGAACTAGAGGAAATAGGGATCTTCTCTATAGGGGGTGGCAGTTAGGAAGGCTACTCATTGGATACTCTTGTTAGATGAAGGACTATTGTTGGATTTTAGGGTGGAAGTTTGTAATCTGGGCAAGGACTAGTTAGAATTTGTAGACTAGATGAGTTGCTAGAACTCATGAAGTTCTAGTGTTAGATCAGATCTAGTGTCTATGCAGAGTTACTGTTAAATTAGTTTGCCTGAGGTCTTATCTTGAAACATGGATCTGAAGTATCTGGTATTAAAAAGAATTTGAGCTTAGATAGTCTGTGATGCATGTTGTGGTTTGGTTTGGTTCACTTCATCTGTTTTATGAGTCATAGTACAGTTATAAGTTGGGACTTCTGTTTTGATTCTGAGAGGCTGCTGGTGTTAGTTTCTTATGTGTATAAAAGTATATTTGTAATTGTTGAACAGCTTTAGGAAAAAACTTTGACTTCAAGAATTCAGTATTAGTTTTCTATTGCTGTGTAACAAATTACCACAAACTTAGTGGCTTAAAACAACGTTTTTTTAGCTCCTAGTTCTGTGGGTCAGAGGTAGATTCATGGCATAGACTTCTCAGGGCTCAAAGGCTGAAATCAAGGTGCCTACCAGGCTGAGTTTACATGTGGAGGCTGGGGGAAGAATCTGATCTTCAGCACATTCAGGTTG
Organism: Aethalodelphis obliquidens; assembly: GCF_003676395.1. Classification (NCBI taxonomy): domain Eukaryota; kingdom Metazoa; phylum Chordata; class Mammalia; order Artiodactyla; family Delphinidae; genus Aethalodelphis; species Aethalodelphis obliquidens. The sequence goes on from NW_020838018.1 coordinate 8,161,352, forward strand.
CTGGCAGTTCCTTGTGGTGGTAGGAGTGAAGTCCTTATTTTTAGCTGGGGGCCACTCCCAGCTCCTAGAGTCTGCCTTCATTCCTTGCTCCGTGGCCTGCTCTATCTTCAAGCTAACAATGGAGAAATTGCACATCAAATCCCTCTCATGCTTCAGCTCTCTGAACTCCTATATCTGACCTCTAAATCCAGATTAAAAGGTCTTCTGTGATTAGGTCAGGTGCACCTGGACAGTCTTCCTATTTTAAGGTCATCTAATATGGGACCTTAATTATGCTTGCAGACTTCCTTCCAGCAGTACCTAGATGATTGATGGAGTAACTGGGAGAAGGTGTGTGTATACCATGGACCAGGCATCTTGTGGGGTCTGCCTTCTGCTAACCACAGTGCCTTTGTGTGTTTTGAAGCATAAGCCACAGAATTTCCTCTTTGTCATCTTAGTAACTCTTGGTTGCTTATAGGTGTAACTTAAATTTTAATGTTGCTGGTAAGAGTCAGTTTGGGGTATAGCTCTGCTGATTTGAGAGAAGTCTTATTTATGTATAAAACGGATTAACATAAGGAAAGTTTTTGCCAGTGGGATTGCCTTTCTTTTTGCCCTTGGCATCTGTTACTTTTCTTTTAATAAAGTTTTTTATAAAAACTTGGAAAAATGTAGGGCAGAGCAGATAGGAAAAAAAAAAAGCTGTCTGTAGTCCAAACACTCTTGCTTATACTTTCATCCTTTTCTTCCAATTTTTATTGTTCAATTAAAAGAATATCATTATGATCATATAGTGTACAAAATAATTGTATACTGACTTCTTATATACTTTTTTTCTGATTATAAAAGTGATACAGGGTAATCAGAGAAAGTTTAAAAATAGGCAAGTCGGAAGAATAAGATAATTTAGAATCTTGTTACCTAGCACTAATACTTGGGTATATTTCCTTATTGCCTTTTCTAATGCATTATTTAGTCACAATTTAGATCATATCGTATGGATTTATTTATTTATTTATTTAGATTTATTTTTAAACAGAGTTAAACACTGGACCACTTGTCAATTTTAAATAAAAGGTATTTGGCATATTACTCATCACCTATGAGTTTTTTGTATCCTAACCTTTAAAAGTGACTTCTTTAATTCTTTGTGAATTTTAGATTCATAAATATGCCTTTTATTTTTAAAATTTTACTTGTGTATGTACATATATGTATATTTATGATCAGTATCTTATGGGGGAAAAAAATAGAGAGGGAAAAAAATAGACAAAGCATTCCATTGTCTGTTCAAATTGACTCACTCCCTCAGGGTCCCTGACAGCTGAGTTTTCACGATACCTTATATTTTAATATTATCAGTGGACCAAGGACATCAGCGTTTCCATTGGCTCTTCTTCCCTCTTGCTTTTTGAGACAAAATACCATGGCTCTGGCCTCCCTGTGGGGAACAGCAGCTCAGGAGAAGAAAATGCTTTGAAAAGAGGTCTTTAAAGAACATTCCAGACTTAGAGAGTGAAAGAGAGCACCTTGTGCCTCCTTTCCCGTCTTCTCTTGGCTTCTCATACTGACTAGAATGCCAAAATGTCTCAGCTGAAGGTGCAGACTGATATCGGGCAGTATTTCCCTGCTGAAACATTGATAGACTGGGCACTCGCTATATGAATTTTTAAAGAATACAGAAAATCATTATTTGAGTTACTTGTTAATGAAAATAATTTGTTTTATTACTTACTACCCTTCTGTTTTTGAGGAGAGAGGTGAGGTAAAGACAAATATTTTGTTTTGTAATGTTCCTTGCAAAGTGTCCAAAATGTGATTTGGATGTGGTCATCAACCATGTCAAGAATGATTCTATTTTAACAGCGGCATGAAAAAATCATTCTAGAAACACATTTCTTAGGACTGGGAAGGAACTGAAACATAGAATTTGCACATGAGTGGAAATTTGATCTCTGAGTTACATAATCTTCCTGAAATCAACCTAGACTTCTGAGTCTGGGGTTCAAAGTGAATAAAACTAGACTTGAAAATCTTTGGTATCATGACTTTTGCAGTTTTTTCCTTAATTTTAATTCAACTCTGACTGGGGTCAGCTAGGCTCAAGTGTTTTTGCATTAAAAAGGTTTTTAAAAAATTATTGACGTATAATATACAAAAGTGCACAGATCCTAACTGTACAGCTTGATAAATTTTCACAAAGGAAACATACTTGTGTAGCCAGTATTCAAATCAAGAAAACACAACATTACCTACAGTAAGTGTTGAGGTAATTTTCTTTCAAGAAGGCTCTGTAGGTGATATATTTTCTGAGTCCCTTTGATTTTCTGAATGTCATTCTATGACCTTCACAGATAATATAAAGTATTTGGCTGAGTACAAAACTTACAAGTTACAACCTTTTCTCCTTAGAGTTCTACACATATTCCAGTGATGTTAGAAATCTAATATTCTAGAAAAAAAAACTGTAGACCATCATGATTTAAGTTTCTTCTTTATCCTTATAATTCAGAATTTTTTCAAGAATGTGCCTCTTGATTAGTTTTTCCTGAAATGCAATGATTCAGTGTGTTTAAGCAAACCTTTCTATATAGCTGAGAAAAGTTTTCTAATTTGTTTTGAGTATTTTTCCTGTTACATTTTTTCTAGTTTAGTTTTTCAGGAATATCATTAACCTCTTATTTTGGCTCTCCATCCTCTATTCTCTGTATGTCATTGTCTCTCACCATTTTCATATTTGTCCTTTTCCTTTGTATTCCAAAAGAACTTTTCTAGTTTGTCTTACATATTATATACTTTATTTTTATCAGTTTCATTTCTGTTCTTTGCTCTCTCCTAGCGTTCTCCTAGAATTGTTACACAGTCAGTTCTGTTGTAATGATTGTCAAAATTCATTGAATTGTATGCTATGTAAAGATGATTAAGAAAAAAAGCATATATCTGATAAAGGACATACTCAGAATATATAAGAACTTTTATCAGTCAATGGAAAAAATATATTGAAGAATTTTTTTTTTTTTTGCCGTACACGGGCCTCTCACCATTGTGGCCTCTCCCGTTGCGGAGCACAGGCTCCGGACGCACTGGCTCAGCGGCCATGGCTCACGGGCCCAGCCGCTCCGCGGCACGTGGGATCCTCCCTGACCGGGGCACGAACCCGTGTCCCCCGCATCAGCAGGCAGACTCTCAACCACTGCGCCACCAGGGAAGCCCCCTGAATAAATTGTTAAATGGACAAAAAATTGGTTGATTAGGCATGTCCCAAAAGGAAGATAGCCAGTAAACAAGTGGAAGCGTGCTCAGCATCACTATTCACCAATGAAATGTAAATTAGAACCACAAAGAGAAGTAGACACTCACTATAATGGAGTAAAATTTAAAAGTGACCAATACTAAGTGTTGGCAAGGAGTAACTGGAACCCTCACACCTTGCTGGTGTGGCTAAAATGGTATAAGACTTCAGTGAACTGTTTGATGAAACCTATGCCTACCCCCCTAACCTTGCATTCCCAATCCTGGGTGAAACGGGTGCTTACATCCACCATAAGACAGATAGAAGAATGTTCATAGCAACATTATTCATAGTGGCTCAGAATTGGAAAGGTTATCTAACACATTTTGCTGCCCCTAGCCTTATTAATGCAGTCGTGCTAAACATGTAGCAATCTGCTTTTAGTTTAATATGTGCTATTAATGAAAATTTATGTAGGGTATCCCCCCCCCAATTTTCTAATTTTTGAAATGTTTTTCAAATTTCTTAAAACTTTTTTCTTTAAACTAGTTTGATTTTGGAGCACTAAAAGAAAATTTGTTGCACAGATAGCCTAGAGCACCAATTATAAAAATGCCAACTTTTGGTCTGCATTTAGCCCAAATACTCTTTTATTCTTGGATCATTCTTAAGTTTCATTAATTTTAACTGCTTTTTGAATCTTACACGTTACTTTCCCATTTGAATGGTGCATTTATTTATTTATTTATTGCTCACTGCACTAGTTGCTTGCTCAGATTAACTTGTTAATGCTGTTTCATTTTTTGAATAAATACTAAAGAGCAGTGCTGTTCAATATAACTTTCTGAACTGATAGAAATGTTGTGTATTTATGCTCTCCAATATGGCAGTCACTGAGCACATGAGGTTATTGAGCATTGAAATGTGGTCAGTGCAACTGAGGAACTAAATTTTAAATTTTATTTAATTTTAATTAATTTAAATTTAAGTCTAAATGGCCACATGTGGCTAGTAGCTACCTTATTAGACAGTGTAGCTCTAGAGTTAAGAAGGATGAATTGAGAAAAAGACAAGAATTTAGAATGATATGAAATTAGGAAAAAATGCATTTATCATTTAACTTAGAACATTGGTTCTCAATCTGCACATTAGGCTGCATGTTAGGATTACCTGGAGAGCTTTTTGAAACTACCAGCTTCTGGGACACTAATCTAAAACCAGTTGAATCCAGATTTCTAGAAATGGATGAGGGCATTATATTTTCAGAAACTTCCTAGGTTATGCTAATGTACAATTGGAGTTAAAAATCAGTAAATTATAGTAGTGCTTCTTAATGTGCACCTGAACATCTTGTTAAAATGCAGATTCTGATTTCAATATATCTGAGTTAGGCCAGGTATCCTGCACTTCTAACAAGCTCCTGGGTGATTCTGATATTTTTGATCCCCAGACTAAACTTTGAGGAGGAAAGAATTTTAGGATGAAAGGTTGAGCAGGAGTTTACCATATCTGAAATGAACATTTGGTGGCATAATTGTCGAATTCAACAGTTGATATCTGGCTCAGACTTAGTTTCTATATGTCTCAACAATGGTGTGTACATAATATATACCTCAAAGTACTTAATTAGAAATTGATGAAGAACCAAACCTTTTCTCTGATCAGTGTCTAGGGAAGAGGTTTTGTTTTGTTTTGTTTTGTTTGGATAAAATAGGGAAGAGCTCTCTGAAGAAGTAACATTTGAGCAGAGAATTGAGTAGAATGAAGGGGCTACCATGGCAGGTATGCAGTGGGCGTGAATGAGGTTCATGGCAACCAGCTCAACAGATAACCCAGCAGCTTTCACCACTGAAATAACAAAGATAAGAGTAGAAGTAAGTGAAATAGGGACCAGGAAAACAATAGAAAAGATTAACAGAATTAAGAATTGGTTTTTGAAATGATTAACATAATTGACAGACTTTAGACTGAGAATAAAAGAGAAAAGACAAATAAATAACTTAAGAAATGAAAAAAGGAGACATTACAACTGATGCCACAGAAATATAAAGGATTATAAGAGACTACTGTGAACAATTATCCACTACAAATTGGGTAGCCTAGAAGAAATGGATAAATTTCTAGACACATTTAACCTATTAAGGCTGAATTATGAAGAAGTGGAAAACTCTGAACAGACCAATAACAAATAAGGAGACTGAATCAGTAATCTAAAACCTCCCAACAAAGAAAAGCCCAAGACCAGATGGTTTCATTGGTGAAATCTATCAAACATTTAAAAAAAGAATTCATACCAATCCTTCTCAAACTCTTCCAAAAAATTGAGGGGGAGGGAATGCTCCCAAACTCATTTTTTTTGAGGCCAGCATTACTCTGATACAAAGGCCAGATAAGGAAACTATAAGAAAAGAAAACTGCAGACCAATATCCCTGATGAATAGAGATGCAAAACTTCTCAACAAAATATTAGCAAACCTAATTAACAGCATGTTAGAAAGATCATTCACCACAATCAAGTGATATTTATCCCTAGGATGCAAGGGTAATTCAACATATGCAAATCAACAAATGTGATATACATCACATTAATGGGATAAAAGATAAAAATCATATGATCATCTCAATAGATGCAAAAAAAGCATTTGACAAAATACAGCATCTTTTCTTGACAAATACACCCAACAAATTGCATATAGAAGGAACATACCTCAACTTAATAAAAGCCATATATGACCAGCCCACAGCCAACATCATATTCATCAATGAAAGGTTGAAAGCTTTTCGTCTAAGATCAGGAGTAAAATAAGGGTGCTTACTCTCACCTTTCTTATTCAACATAGTACTTGAAGTCCTAGCCAGAGCAATCAGGTAAGAAAATCAATCAATCCAGGTCAGAAAGTAAGATGTAAAATTGTCTTAGTTTGCAGATGACATGGTCTTACATAGAGAAAATCCTAAAGACTCCACCAAAACAAAAAACAAACTGTTAGAACTAATAAACAAATTCAGTTGTTTGAGGATACAAAATCAACAGACAGAAATAACTTGTGTTGCTATACACTAACAATGCAATATCTGAAAAAGAAATAAAACAATTCCATTTACAATAACATCAAAAACAATAAAATACTTAGGAATAAATTTAATCAAGGAGGTGAAAGATCTGTACACTGAAAACTACAAGATTTTGATGAAATTGAAGAAGACATAAACAAATGGAAAGACATCCTATATTCATAGATCAGAAGAATTAATATTTTTAAAATGTCTATACTACCCAAAGTTGTCTGGAGATTCAATCCAATTCCTATCAAAATGCCAATGGTTTTGGGCTTCCCTGGTGGCACAGTGGTTGAGAGTCTGCCTGCCGATGCAGGGGCATGGGTTCGTGCCCCGGTCCGGGAAGATCCCACATGCCGCGGAGCGGCTGGGCCCATGAACCATGGCCACTGAGCCTGCGCGTCCGGAGCCTGTGCCCCACAACGGGAGAGGCCACAACAGTGAGAGGCCCTCATACCGCAAAAAAAAAAAAAAAAAAAAAAGCCAATGGTTTTTTTCACAGAAATAGAAAAAACAATCCTAAAGTTTGTGTGGAGCCACAAAAGACCCTGAATAACCAAAGCAATCTGGAGAAAGAAGAACAAAGTTTGAGGCATCATACGTCCTGATTTCAAACTATACTGCAAACCTCTAGTAGTCAAAACGGTATGGTATTGGCATAAAATAAAAACAGACACACAGGCCAATGGAACAGAATCAAGAGCTCAGAAATAAACCCTCACATATACAGTCAGCTAATATTTGACAAGGGAGCCAAGAATATTCAATGAGGGAAAGGATAATCTTTTCAATAAGTGGTGTTGGGAAAGCTGTATAACTACAGTGCAGAAGAATGAAATTAGACCACTCACAAAAATTAACTCAAAATGGATTAAAGACTTAAACATAAGACCTGAAACTGTAAAACTCCTAGAAGGAAACATAGGGAAAAAGCTGTTTGACATTGGTCTTGGTGACAATTTTGGGGGTATGACATCAAAAGCAAAAATAACTGGGACTACATCAAACTAAAAAACTTCTGCAGAGAAAAAGAAACCATCAACCAAGTGAAAAGGCAACCTACAGAATGGGAGAAAGTATTTATAAATCATATGTCTGATAAGAGGTTAATATCCAAAGTATATAATAAACTCATACAACTCAATAGCAAAAAACCCAAACAATCCAATTTAAAAATGGAAAGAGGAACTGAATAGACATTTTCCCAAAGGAGACATTACAGATGGCCAACAGGTACATGAAAAGGTGCTCAACATCACTAATCATCAGGGAAATGCAAATTAAAATCATAGCAAGATATCACCTCAGACCTGTTAGAATGACTGTTTTGTTTTGTTTTTTTTTAATGTGGATACACTTAAAGTGGCCTTTTCTATCACCAATCATATTTTTTTTTTTTTTTTTTTTTGGCTGTACGTGGGCCTCTCGCCGTTGTGGCCTCTCCCGTTGCGGATCACGGGCTCCGGATGCGAAGGCTCAGCGGCCATGGCTCACGGGCCCAGCCGCTCTGCGGCATGTGGGATCCTCCCGGACCGGGGCACGAACCCGTGTCCCCTGCATCGGCAGGTGGACTCCCAACCACTGCACCACCAGGGAAGCCCACCAATCATCTTTGAGTAACAAGAACCTCCTCTACTCTTAAAAAGAAGTACTGTAGTTTTATAACCCCTAAATGATCACATTTCTGGATAAATGGCCTTTTGATTCATAGTCAAAAAATATTTTTAACTCTATGCTCGTGTTTTGAGACCCTTTAATCCCTCTGTTAACCCTACTTTCTTGTTGGTAATGATTATAGTTTATAAAATAACATGCCTATATTAAAAATGAAGGAACCAGGAACCCCAAGTGACAGTATGAAGAAACCAATAAAGTAGTAACTTGAGCTCTGACACTACTGACATTTTGACTCTTTTATTTAAAAATGCCTATTTAATTTTTTGAACAAATAAAATGTCTGGAATTACTTATTAGCCTTGTAATCACTTGAGTACCTTTTCTTTGAAATTTGAAAAATTGTGCTAAGACATGATTTTGGAAGGATGACAGCTTTATAAATGGAGTATTTAGAGAGGCAACACACAGCCACAGAAATGAAGGGAAACTTCCATGTGTGGTGGTGAGTGGTTTATTTATAATTTGAAAGGATGCAAGAATTGAACCTCTGTGTTACAGTTCAAATACTTCATAGTTTAAAGCATGGATAAGATGTTAGAGGCTACAACTTCAGAGTCCAAGTGTTTAAGTTGTATTTCTTATTAATGAAATCCTGTGTGCCATTAAAGGCAGTTTGAAATGAACTTGTCAGAGATTTGGGTTTAGATTATCATCCACTGTGAAGTGAGAAGTGAAGCCAGTTGAATATCATCTTTTGTATACATTAGACATAAGACATAATAAAATCTCCAAACTTGGGCTTAGAGACATGTATATGCGTAGTATTTAAGTTTTGATTCTAGTCTTATTCTTTTTGTTTTTTTTTTTTTTTTTGCGGTACGTGGGCCTCTCACTGTTGTGGCCTCTCCCGTTGCGGAGCATAGGCTCCAGACGCGCAGGCTCAGCGGCCATGGCTCACGGGCCCAGCCGCTCCGCAGCATGTGGGATCCTCCCGGACCGGGACACAAACCCGTGTCCCCTGCATCGGCAGGCGGACTCTTAACCACTGCGCCACCAGGGAAGCCCTCTAGTCTTATTCTTGTTCCCCCAAATCCACGTTTATCCAAACCAGTGTTACCCAAAAGTATGGTCCGTGGACCAATGTCTGTCCACGAATTGTTACTAACTGCAGTAAATACAGAGAGTTAGCATTTAAAAACTTTTATAGCAGCTTGACATTGGCACAACATCTATGCATGTGATCATTTTTCTAGTAATTTATTTTTATTGCATTTTACAAAGTATAGTTTTCCACTTGTTGATGCTGGGGTGGGGGCAGTTCCAACAGACAGTTTACAAAGCACTACTCTAGATCCTCTATTTTTCACTCAGAAATTCTGAACTCCGTGTATTCATGTGGCCACATAGGGGCTGGGGCAAGGGACATGAAGACCAGTAAACTATGACTATGTGATGACTGGGAATACAGGTGCTGATTATCTGAGATTAGTGAGCATGAGATTTGCCTGGGGTACTTGTTAACCATGCGGAGGTCTGTGTAGATCTCCAAAGATCCTGATTCCACACGTATGAGACCTAAGAATCTATGCTCTAAACAAATGCCTCTGATCAGTTGATTCTGATTAATTTTGTTTCTGGATAGGTTGTTTAAATCAGGATACTTGAGAGTAAAAGGAAGCATTATTAATAATTACATCAGGACAAAATAAATAAACCAGGATACTCAGACATAATGGTCACTCTTGTCTGGGGCATATTTTTTTACACAGACGTTTAAAGTTTACTTGGAAAGTTTCTACTGTTTCCTTTCATTAGCAAACTTAGCTCGATTTCCTTTAGTCTTCTCTGGATTGTGGCTCTTCCCAGTCTTCTGTGAATCAATCTCAGCTAACGTATGTATAGAACTATCCAGTACAAGAAGGGAAATGGAATTCAGGGCTCTAAACATAGCTAGGGGTAACTTAGAGGGTGGTAAGACCCACTCCTTTAAAGTTGAAGATTCTTTTATTCTGATTTGAAGGGTATTGATTTTTTAAATAACCCTTACCATTTATGATAAAACTCTCCAGAAAGTGGGCATAGAGGGAACCTACCTCAACATAATAAAGGCCATATACGACAGACCCACAGCAAACATCATTCTCAATGGTGAAAAACTGAAAGCATTTCCTCTAAGATCAGGAACAAGACAAGGATGTCCACTCTCACCACTATTATTCAACAGAGTTTTGGAAGTCCTAGCCACAGCAATCAGAGAAGAAAAAGAAATAAAAGGAATACAATTTGGAAAAGAAGAACTGTAACTGTTTACAGATGACATGATACTATACATAGAGAATCCTAAAGATGCCACCAGAAAACTACTAGAGCTAATCAATGAATTTGGTAAAGTTGCAGGATACAAAATTAATGCACAGAAATTCTTGCATTCCTGTACACTAACGATGAAAAATCTGAAAGAGAAATTAAGGAAACACTCCCATTTACCACTGCAACAAAAAGAATAAAATACCTAGGAATAAACCTACCTAGGGAGACAAAAGACCTGTATGCAGAAAACTATGCGACACTGATGAAAGAAATTAAAGATGATACCAACAGATGGAGAGATATACCATGTTCTTGGATTGGAAGAAACAATATTGTGAAAATGACTACACTCCCCAAAGCAATCTACAGATTCAATGCAATTCTTATCAAATTACCAATGGCATTTTTTACGGAACTAGAACAAAAAATCTTACAATTTGTATGGAGGCAAAAAAGACCCTGAATAGCCAAAGCAGTCCTGAGGGAGAAAAACAGAGCTGGAGGATCAGACTCCCTGAATTCAGACTGTACTACAAAGCTACAGTAATCAAGACAATATGGTACTGGCACAAAAACAGAAACATAGATCAATGGAACAAGATAGAAAGCCCAGAGATAAACCCACGCACCTATGGTCAACTAATCTATGACAAAGGAGGCACGGATATACAATGGAGAAAAGACAGTCTCTTCAATAAGTGGTGCTGGGAAAACTGGACAGCTGCATGTAAAAGAATGAAATTAGAACACTCCCTAACACCATGCACAAAAATAAACTCAAAATGGATTTGAGACCTAAATGTAAGACCGGACACTATAAAACTCTTAGAGGAAAACATAGGAAGAACACTCTTTGACATAAATCACAGCAAGATCTTTTTTGATCCACCTCCTAGAGTAATGGAAATAAAAACAAAAATAAGCAAATGGGACCTAATGAAACTTCAAAGCTTTTGCACAGCAAAGGAAACCATAAACAAGACGAAAAGACAACCCTCAGAATGGGAGAAAATATTTGCAAACAAATCAACGGACAAAGGATTAATCTCCAAAGTATATAAACAGCTCATGCAGCTCAATATTAAACAAATAAACAAGCTAATCCAAAAATGGGCAGAAGACCTAAATAGACATTTCTCCAAAGAAGACGTACAGATGGCCAAGAAGCACATGAAAAGCTTCTCAACATCACTAATTATTAGAGAAATGCAAATCAAAACTACAATGAGGTATCCCCTCACACCAGTTAGAAAGGGCATCATCAGAAAATCTACAAACAACAAATGCTGGAGGGGGTGTGGAGAAAAGGGAACCCTTTTGCATTGTTGGTGGGAATGTAAATTGATACAGCCACTATGGAGAATAGTATGGAGGTTCCTTAAAAAACTAAAAATAGAATTACCATATGATCCAGCAATCCCACTACTGGGCATATACCCAGAGAAAACCATAATTCAAAAAGACACATGCACCCCAATGTTCATTGCAGCACTGTTTACAATAGCCAGGTCATGGAAGCAACCTAAATGCCCATCGACATACGAATGGATAAAGAAGTTGTGGTACATATATACACTGGAATATTACTCAGCCATAAAAAGGAATGAAATTAAGTCATTTGTTGAGACACGGATGGATCTAGAGACTGCCATACCAAGTGAAGTAAGTCAGAAAGAGAAAAACAAATATCGTATATTAACGCATGTATGTGGAACCTGGAAAAATGGGACAGATGAACCAGTTTGCAGGGCAGAAGTTTAGACACAGATGTAGAGAACAAACATATGGACACCAAGGGGGGAAAGCCGCAGTGGGGTGGGGGTGGTGGTGTGCTGAACTGGGCGATTGGGAGTGACATATATACACTGATGTGTATAAAATTGATGACTAATAACTTGCTGTATAAAAATAAAATAAAATTCAAAAATTAAAAAAAAAATAACCCTTACCTAAAAACTTAGGACTCTCCTGGAACTTTCTTTTATTCATGTTGTCCCAAGCCAATCTTAATTCCCCTTAGTGTTCCTGGCTCAGCTGTGTCCCATTTCTCTTAGCTAGGCATAATCCCCTTGATCCATTTCATCCTGACTTTCATTTAACTGACTTATTTACTTGTTTTAAATAAATTACAACTGAAGAATTTGAGAGAAAGAAAAAATATCTTTCTAAATTTCCTCCTCAGGAGCTCTTTAGGTTGTTGTCACCTTTACTTACGTAACTTTTATGATATATAAGAAAAACGGGTTTCCTGTTTTGTAAACTGTTCTCTGATTACGACTGAGGTTGGAGGAAAATGATTTTTATTAGTAAGTAATAATACTACTGGTAGAAGTCAAGTAATATCTGTGGATCTCTTGTCTCTCATACTACCTCTGTTATGATACATTTTTGTCAATTCCAACATATTTGATTTTGTATTATTTCATCTTGTTTTTAGTTTTTTTTTTTTTTTTTTGCGGTATGCGGGCCTCTCACTGTTGTGGCCTCTCCTGTTGCGGAGCACAGGCTCCAGACGCGCAGGCTCAGTGGCCATGGCTCATGGGCCCAGCTGCTCCGTGGCATGTGGGATCTTCCCGGACCGGGGCACAAACCCGTGTCCCCTGCATCGGCAGGCGGACTCTCAACCACTGCACCACCAGGGAAGCCCTGTTTTTAGTTTTTTGACCAATTTCTTTGATTTACAAAGTGGGCAATTAAAAACAATTTAGTAAAAATTTAAGTAAACTTGTTCAGGACTAACCTTCACCCTGTCTTATAGACTCACCAGATGAATGAATAAAAGACTCATCATAATATTTTATTTTTGTCTTATTTTAGATTTAGATTATCCTACTAAAATAGTATATTGATATTCCATATGAATTACACAAATTAAGACTAATTTGTCCTTTAAATTGAGACAGTTTTAAGAGGGAAAGGGGATGCTATTAACAGTTATACTAGGAGAGCAGCTGAAACCTAGGACTGTCCTGAGTAAACTGGGATGTGTATGGTCCCCATCTCAGGATAATATTTGCTGGTTGGATAGCTACTATGATATTTTCAATGGGCTTTGAATAGTCAAAATGAGTCAAATTATAGCTAAGAGCATTATAAAACTTACCATAGGACTTTCTTTACTTGTAAAAAATACAAAATGGAATGGCTAGATCAAGTCTAAAATTGTTTAAGTGCCTGTAGATTTCAACTTGGTTCTTAATAATACTTCCATAAAGCTAGAAGTGGAATAATCAGACAGTAACCACAAATTGAAATGAATCCCTCCTTTAAAACTTATGGTTTATAGACTTGTGGCTATTAGGTCACAGGGAATCTAAAGTAGACTACATTATAAGATAGGTAAAAGAAGAGGTGATAGCCAATTTTAAAATGTCAAAAAATTTTTTCTGTTCAAGTTGCTAATTTACCATGATGTTGTATATAAACTTTATATCCAGTGTACACTGAAGTTAGTTGTTAGAATTTCGAGATTAGAAAACACAGCTAGACCTCCCATACCTATTTTTCTCAAGTTTATGCTCTGTTACTAGAGCAAGTTATTCTGTGAAAGAGCTCCATCCTGTTAGTTGTGTTCTTGTTATTAGTAATACTTTAAGCAACTACCTTTTATTAATACATACATACGTACATAAAAAACATCTGATTCCCCTGATCAGGAACTGAAGTCAAACTTCCAAGACATGGTTTCATTAGGTCTGTTCTTTGGAAGAAATAAATACCCTTTTAGTGTTGTGATTTATTTTCCTTCATTTTTTTAAACCATAGTTTCATTTTTAACACATTTTCCATAGATAAAAGATACTCATATCATCTAGTCCCTTGTCTCACTTTTAGCTTATCTACTGAATCAACTTCAAGTCTTTCATCTTTATATGTATAACATAATATATACACGCACACACACATATATCTTTTAAATGACTTTAACTGTGGCCTTTTAAAAAATTAGAATCGATCATCTATAATATATAGTATCTTCGATTTGTTTTCCTACGTAGTTCTCGTGCTGTGGATGTGAAATCATGGTGATGCATTAGGTTTAATTTGTTACATAAAAGTAATGTGTTTATGGTTTTTCTCTATACCTTTAACTGTTAAAAAATTTTTTTTTCTCTCTTCCTAGCTGTCCCTTTTCCTCCAACACAGCGGCTTACTTTGAAGGAAGTATTTGAGAATGGGAAACCTAAAATTGATGTTTTGAAAAACCATTTGGTGAAGGAAGGGCGACTGGAAGAGGAAGTAGCCTTAAAGATAATCAATGATGGGGCTGCCATCCTGAGACAAGAGAAGACTATGATAGAAGTAGATGCTCCAATCACAGGTATGAGAAGTATTCGCATGGTGGTACTTAGATTTGAGCTAATTTGAGAAGTGATTACAAATAACCAACTAAAATGTGTGATCATTATTCTAGGAATTGTGAGCAGTCTTAGGGTTGTTTAGTATGTGTTATTCATTGAAGAAATACAATTTAAAATGTCTAATATTTCCAGTAGGACTATTTCGTATTGATAGATTGCCTGCAATTATCGAGCAGTCCAGTCAAAAGCTAGACTGATTTAAGTTAAAAGTTAAACTGTGGTCCTATTGGTGTAATGCCCTTTCTCTTCTAAGACATAATTTTTCACCTCACCCTAGGTCTGTTTTTTTTCCTAGTATGTGGTGACATTCATGGACAGTTTTTTGACCTGATGAAGTTGTTTGAAGTTGGAGGATCACCTAGTAATACACGCTACCTCTTTCTGGGTGACTATGTGGACAGAGGCTATTTCAGTATAGAGGTAAATATTAAACTGGTGTGTTGGAACTATCATATTATCTTTTTAAAAAAATTTCTTTCCATTCTTCAGTAGAAGAAATTAAAATGAGAACACACTGGCAGAATTTATAAACTTTGTTACTTTCAATAATTAAAGTGATAGAGATACGTTTTAATTGATATAAAAAGAACTATTCCTTTTATTAGCCAGTAAAAATCTGACATATAGAAGCCTATTTAACCCTGCTTTGCAAATAACTTAAGTGTTTACCAGCCTTTCCTCTTTGTAGACAGTGTACAGGCTGTATATAAATGATATAAATTGCTGTTCACCCTAAGTGGGGTTTGGATTAGCTCACCTTAATTATAAAACTATAAGCTGCTGAGCTACATTGAACGCTTAGATTAACTGCCAATGCTGAATAATCAGGCACTTAGCCTCTTGTAGGAATAATTTATGATACTGTTACACATAGGAAGTATATGTTCATTGAAAGAAAAGATGATTACAGTTAATGAAGTTAATGAAAACTCACAATTTATATATTTTGAAAGTTGTATGATGACAGGAAAATGGTTAGATTTAAAACAAAGTATAAGTTTTTATGTACAAAAGATAAAACTATTTCAAAACCTAACGGAATGACTTGAGTACAGTGGAACCACAGTACATTCATATTTAATGTCCGTTGATTCAGCTGTACATGCTTGGCAAATAAAAGAGAAGTAACTTTTGAAATAGTGCAGGTAATCGAATTTATAATATCCCCAGAATAAGCATGAGATGAGAAATTGAGTCTGCTTGCTGTTCTTGCAGTCTTTAGTTCTGCCTCTCCCTCGTAGTGTGGGACCCTCACTGTACTATGTGGTTAAAGGTTTATTGTTCATGCAGCATCACTCCTAAATACAAGTCAACCCTCTCACCTGGTACTCAACCAAAAAAGCAGCTGTGATACTAAAGCTGCCAGAAAAATAAACAACAAGAGAAATATATCTTACTCTTTAGTTAGATAGATAGTCTAAGTGCATGAATCAGAAAAGTTCAGTGTTATCTTGCCAGTGTCTCAAATTCATTTAGTGTCATCTATGAGTCCGAAAGTTAATGATAGAAGCTAAGGAAATAAGCACATTCTCCCTGCTGCTCAGTAATTTCCCAAGATTTCTAAATAGGTACCTGGGATGGGTGGAGATCATACTTGCAGACTGTAACATTAAAAGCTTCCCATATTCCTATCCACATCCTATTTTAATAGACAGTATGTCAAAAGTATGGGTGTTTGAAAGACTCACTGAATGCTTAGTTCTTTGTGTTTAGTAGCATGAGGAAGTTTTAGAGGCTGAAGAAAAGAATACAGAACTTACTGAATTTGTAATTAATTTTATTTAATGAAATAACTTTTTTAAAAAATTTTATTTATTTATTTTTATTTTTGGCTGTGTTGGGTCTTCGTTTCTGTGCTTTGGCTTCCTCTAGTTGCGGCAAGCGGGGGCCACTCTACATCGCGGTTCGCAGGCCTCTCACTGTCGCGGCGTCTCTTGTTGTGGAGCACAAGCTCCAGACGCACAGGCTCAGTAGTTGTGGCTCATGGGCCCAGTTGCTCCGCGGCATGTGGGATCTTCCCAGACCAGGACTCGAACCCGTGTCCCCTGCATTGGCAGGCAGATTCTCAACTACTGCGCCTCCAGGGAAGCCCAGAAATAACTTTTTAAAAGGATAAATATTGTGCCAAATCATCCTCTGATTACATACTTTAAAAATAGTTTCAATGCATCAGTATATTCACAATACACACACACACACACACACACACAGACCCACGATGAGTTTTGTACACATATGCCATATTCAGAATATTTTGTGTTAACATATTTTTTCTGTCACTCATCAACAAATGTTTCCTGAGTGCCAACTTTATGGCAGGCTCTGAGCATCAAATAATGAGTAGGATTCATGGTCTCTATGGGAGCTGACAGTCTAATAGAAAAGATTACTTATGAATAGATCGCTCAGTATGATATGAAAATATTTATTTATTTTAATATTTATTTATGTATTTTGGCTGTGCCGGGTCTTTGTTGCAGCATGCGGTATCTTTTAGTTGTGGCATGCAGACTTCTTAGTTGCAGCATGTGGGTTCTCAGTTGTCGCGTGTGAACTCTTAGTTGCGGCATGCATACAGGATCTAGTTCCCCGACCAGGGGTTGAACCCCAGCCCCCTGCCTTGGGAGCATGGAGTCTTACCCACTGAACCACCAGGGAAGTCCCCAAAAGTACTTATTTAATTATTAGCAATATTCTTCATATTAGGACTGAGCACAGTGCCTGACACATAGTAGGCACTCAATATTTGTTGACTGAATGAATGTTAATAAATCATAGTTTATATTTGGCTTTATCATGCTATTTGATGTTTGGCTAACAAAGCGTTTTTCTGGAACAGCTTAAGAGATAAATGAATCAAAACTTTAAATTGACAATGCTGTATTATACCAGTTTTAAAACTGAACTGTAGGATATATCTCATGTTTGTTGGAAGCCACTTATAGACCACTAAGATTATATAGATTTCTGTAAGCTACAACTTAGTCTAACATGATACAAGTATATACTTGAACAATAAATTTTTATCAATGTGCTTGATAAGCATGAGTGGTGATGTTTTTGTCAAACAGATGAAAATAAGGTGATGGTGTCCCTATTATAATTTTTTGTTATAAAGAGTCATTTTTTTGTAGAAAAATTGGGAAATGCAGAATCTAAGAAAAAAATTCTTACAAATAAAGTTATAAATGAATTATAATGAAATTACTGTTAACATTTTGTTGTATTTCCTCACAGTCTTTTTCTTCTTTTACATGTGTATATTTTTTAAAGAAAGTTGAGATCGTTGTGTGCATTCTCTTTTGTAGTCTTTCCCCCCCACTCATCATTGTCTTGAGAGCACTTTTCTCTATCATTAAAATTTCTCCAAAAGTATGATTAGTGGTATAAATACCGTAGTTTATTTCACCATTTCTCTTTGGATAATTTGGTTTGTAGCAGGTACTGCTTATTTGCCTACCTTTTCTCTCCTCCTTCCTTACTATCAAATCCCTGTTTTGTTCAGATAAATAGGATTGGGGGTTGTCAGGGATAACTAAATAGGTACCTGGGATGGGTGGAGATCATACTTGCAGATTGTAACATTGCACACTCTACCTATTTAAAAGTTCTCAGGGAGAACTTTTAATTTCAGAGAGGGAAGGCCCTTATCCCAGCCCAAGGGAATGAATTCTGGTTGGTCTGAACTAGTCATGGCAATCCATTCCCTGTTACCAGTGACTAGTCCAGGGTAAACATGAGATCCTCTTTTGCCCAGTAATATATAAAGGGACTTCTGCATGTTGTGTTGTCATTGTTATTTGTGTGTGTTGTTTTGAAATTTTTTCTTTCCAGATGAAAAGACTCTTGCAAGGTGAAAGCTTTTGGACCCCCATTCCCCTATGTCATGTCAAATGTGGGTGTGTGTACTGTAGCAGCCATTTTGTGACCATGAGGAGGTGCTATAACTAAGAATGAAAAGCAGACCTGCTGTGAATAGCAGCATAATAGATCAAAGAGGGAGAGAGGGCATGATTTCTTGGTGAAGATGTTGAGCTGGTACACTAAACCTAGACATCTTGCCTCCAGACTGTTTGTTTTCTGAGATGTTTAAATGCCTTTATGGCTTAAGCATCAGTTAATTGGATATTGTATCACTTGTACTGTAAGTGGTACAAGGTTGTTTTCCAGTTGTTTCCATTCTGCATATTGCTGCAATTAACATCTTTTTGAATACATCTTTAATAGCATTTCTGATATTTCCTTAGATTGGATTCTTATAATAGAATGAGTATTTTTAAGAGTGTGAGCATTTCTAAGACTTTTGATATGTATTGCCAAATCGTTTTCACAGAACTTTATTTTCTCTTCCATACTTAATAATTTCTCTTTCCTTGAGCCTGTATGAGAGAATCAAGGCACGATGATATTTTTTTTTTTCCATGCCCAGAGCAAGCATTGATCTTTCCTGAAGCAACGTGGGCTTTGGTAGTACACCAGGGACTGGTCCAAATGTGACTGATAAAACAGAATAGTAAAGTTTCACTCTTGTCTGAGCCTTTTGATATTCCTTCTTCATTTGCACCCATTATAAAGTACTTCCTCTGTGGTAGGGGAAGCTAAATTTTAGTTTCCTTTCATTGATTTTATAATAAGAGAAAGGATTAAAGGGAACCTTTTCAGCATAGGATGTGTTGTACTAAATGCACAGGAGCCACCAAAGAGAAAATGTTATCAGATGTTTAGGTGATGTAAATGTTATCAGACGGACAACTAATGAACAGTTGTTGACATATAGAAATGATTCTTGAGATGGAGTAAAAATTCTGTTCACATAGGAATACAAAGAGTATCGAACAGATTTTTTGATAATCATGACCTTTAATTGATGTGTACAAGATAATTGTACAGTTGCATACTGATGTATAATACGAGGAAATAAAACTTGAGATTAGAGGCTGAGAAGTATATCAACCAAATTACATTGTAGTGTGGATGGGCATTATAACTCATTACTTCAAAAAGTTTAGTTGATCATTACAGGAGGCAGAGATAAAGACCAAATAATTCAAAAGATATATCATGTTCTTGGTTGGGAAAGGTAAGTAGGAAGAGAGAAAGTGCTTTCTATGTTTATATATGAATTTAATGTACTTTTTCCTTGGAATATTTTGTGAAATTTGAAATATTATGTTGAAAACAAAAGTCAACCCAAAAAAGGAAAAAACCATCCAATTATATTCGTATGTGTCTATATATTTACATTTTATAGTGTTTATTTTGCAAGGTGTGTCTCAAAATGTACATTATTTTGATCCAACAATTTCATTTTTGAGAAACTATACTGCAGATGTACTCATAATTATGTACAATGACATATGAATGGTTTGTCACAATAATTGAGAAGTTCTACTGGCATTTAATGAGCAGGGTTCAGGAATACAAAACATCCTGCAACAAAGAATTATGCTTGTTAATAGTACCTAAGTTGAGAGGCATTGTTAAATTCTGGGGATGCGGAGATAAACAAGTAAAGCCAAGTCCTTTATTATTTTGTTTTGTTTTTTTAATATTTATTTATTTATTTGGTTGCACCGGGTCTTAGTTGTGTCAGGTGGGCTCCTTAGTTGCGGCAGTCAGGCTTCTTAGTTGTGGCATGCATGTGGGATCTAGTTCCTGACCAGAGATCGAACTCGGGCCCCCTGCATTGGGAGTGTGGAGTCTTAACCACTGCGACACCAGGGAAGTCCCTACTGTGTTTCCTAGTGAGAGAGATGGCATCTTATATTTGCTTAGTGTCTATGAAAATCAAATCAGAGTAAGGGACAAAAGGGGGACAGGAGTAGCTAATTTAGTTGGAGATCAGGGAAGTCCTATCTGAAGAGGTAATATTTGAACAAAAACTTGAATGACCTGAGGGAATGAGCCATGCGTAGATGGAGGGGTGGGGTGAGTACATCTCAGGCAAAGGGCATATCAAGTGTAAAAGCTCTGAGGAAGGAGCAAGCCTAAGGCAGCCCAGGAATAGAAACAAGGTCAGTGTGGCTAGACAGAATGAGTAAGGGGACAATGTAGACAGTGTATCAGAGACATAGGCAGGGTTTACATGATGTCAGGCCTTGCAAACCATGGTAGAGTTTGGGTTTTATTCTGAATGCAGTGGGAAGCCATTAGAGCTTTTTTGTTTGTTTATTTGTTTGTTAAGCATGGAAGTGACATATTCACATTTATTTACGTTTTAAAACAATTACTCTGGCTGTTACGTGGTGGACTGACTATGGGAGCCCAGAAAGACTAGTTAGTAATCTTATCCAGTAAGCATAGGCAGGAGATGTTGGTGACTTAGAGTAGGCATTTTGAGAAGCATTTGGCTTCAGGATTTTGAAGTCTTTCCTTTCAAAAAGGAGGGACATCTTGGTTGAATTAAGCTCTTAAGGTCATGGCACATTTATTACTAGTCTTTTCTAAGTCCCTCTATTGTTTTGTTTTGTTTTTCTTATCTGTGACCTCTATTTTCCTTACTCCCTCTCCCAACTATACATGTTGCTATTGTATTTAGTATATGCCTCAGAATACATATATTATTAATTTTTTAATATATAACGTTTTGGTGGGAAAAATATTTTAATTTTACATAAATGTTATGGTGCTATTCAGTCGTTCTCAAACTTTAGCATGCATCATAATTACCTGGAGGGCTTGTTCAAAAACAGATTGCTGGAGCCCACCCAGAATTTCTGATTCTTTAGGTCTGGAATAGACCCTGAGAATGTATATTCTAACAAGTTCCTGTGTGATGCTGATGTACCACACTTTGATATGAATGTGACCACCCTGAGAATCACTGCTGTAGCTGTCTTTCTGTTGATTTTTGTTTTTACATGTCAGTATGTTTTTAAGATCTATCTGGGTTTCTGTCTGCTCCATAGTATCCCATAGTATACATCTATGACATTTTAGTTCTCTGTTCTCAGTGGTGGACACTAGGTTGCCTCCAGTTTCTTTCTATCATGAACACTGCTGTGAAGCACACCCTTATATAAATCCACTTATGGTCCCATGTTTTAGTTTCTCTATGGTTTATGAACAAGAGTGGGATTGCTAGGGAAAAGGGTACCTACCTTCATATAACACTTGAACTGATTATTGTAGATCAGTCTTCAGAACAGCTGTACCAGTTTATACTCCTACCAGTAGCACCTAAGAGTTCATATTTCCTCCTGTCCCTCTTCCAGAATTTGGTTTTATCTCATTTTCTAATATTTACCAAAATGATAAAGTAGTATCTTATTGTCATTTCAATTAATATTTCTTTAATTACTAATGACACTGAGCATCTTCTCATATATTAGCCATTCCACCCATACAATCACTGTTAAGAGTTTCTTGTATGACATTTCAGAGATAGGTTAAGCATATACAAACATATTTGCATATCTGTTTTAAAAAATAAATGTACTTATTAAGGTACATTGCCCTTTAAGTGCTGCTTTATCTGGGTCCCACAGATTTTGACATGTATTGTTTTTATTATCATTCAGCATTTTTTAAAGAATTATCTTTAAACTCTAAGACAATGAAGCAGTATGTTTTTTGTTTCCAGTCATGTGGGATTTTTTTAGAGTTAGTATTTTGTTACTGATTCTAATTAGCATAATTTAATTAGAGAACATAATCTGAATAATATTCATTCTTTGGAATTTATTGAGACTCCCTTTGGAATTTATTGTGGTACCCAGTAGATTTTTGTGACTATCCCATATATACTTGAAAATAATGCATTCTGTACTTGTTCACTTGTTCTCTATAAGTTTGATTATTTTTGTTTGCTTGAACTATGATTTTTTGGGTCTGCGTCAAAATCTCCAGCTACAGTTATTGATTTATCTGTTTCTCACAATAGTTCTGTCAATTTTTGCTTATGTTTTGAAGCTGTATATGAATGAGATATGTATATTTTATGATTAGACTATACGATTGATTTTCATTATTCACGGATTCTGTATTTGTATATATGCCTCCCTACTAAAATTTATTTGTAATCCCCAAATCAATACACATAGTGATTTTGAGGTCCTAGGCCCTCTCAGCAGAAGGATCTAGGAGATATATATATGTATGCATATATATATATATATATATATATATATACACACACACATATGTATATATATGTACACACACACTATATATATATATATATATATGTAGCTTGGTTATATATAGCGTGTGTATATATATATATATATATAATATATTATATACATATATAACTTGGGTTAGTTCTCCCCCATCCCATCCCTTTCTTTGTTACTTTGTTATCCATTTATAATACAGTTAGGCTCATTTGTTACTGTTCATATTATATTGGGGGTTTCTATCACATGCTGGTTGATTTAAATACTTATTTTGAGTAATTTTAATACCCAAATAATTTTAATTACTGTGGTTCTAGAGGTCAAACCTATCTGAAGAGGTATGCTTTGAGAAGTGTCACTCCGGCCTCATCCCTCCTAACCTGTTCCCAGTCCCCACTTCTTTCCACCCATTTCCTCTATGCCTGCTCTAGGTAACCAGTCTCTTTAGTTTATGATTTATCTTTCCCTTATTTCTTATGCACAAATGAGCAGCTAATATATGTTTTTCTTATACCCCTTCTTTATTACATAAACAGTAGCATACTGTAGATACTCTTTCATTTTGCTTTTTTCTTAACAGTGTATCCTAGAAATTGCCCCAAATAAGTTTATAGAGAGATCTTTCTCATGTTTTTTTTCATAGCTTCATAGTACTTCATTGTGTGGATGTATCATAATTTGCTCAGCCTCTCTCCTTTGTATGGTCATTTAGGTTGTTTCAAATACTTTGCTATTACAAACAACACTGCAGCCTGTGTGTATGTATTTTCTTATTGTTGGAAGTGTATCTTCAGGGTAGGCTCCTAGATGTGGTCAAAAGTTAAATGTATATGTGGTTTTGTCAGTTCTTGCCGAATTGTTTTATACCATGCAAATTATTTTTATGTAGTCAGATTTACCCATCTTTTCTTTTCTTGCCTTTGAACTTTTAGTCATTAGTTTTAAAGTTTTTCCGTACACTAAAGCTAAAGAAAACTCACCTCATGTTTTCTTCTAGAACTTGTATGGTTGCATTTTGATATTTAGATCCCTTATCCATTTGTTATTCATTATGTGAGATATGGTTCTAATTTTTTTTTTGAAATAGCACCAGTTGTCCCAGAGACATTTCTTAAGAAGCTCATCATTTCTCCAGTGATTTAGGGTGCCACCTTTCTTATATCTCAAATTTTTATATGTACGTGCATTAATTTCTGACCCATTTTATTCCACTGGTATATTTATCTACATATAGTGCCAGGACCACTATTTTAATTTAGGAAGTTTATAGTATGTTTTAACCATCTTTTTCAGTGTTTTTCTGGCTGTTTCCTGGCTGCTCTTACATGTTTATTTTGCCATATAAATTTTATTATCAACTTGTCTAACTCCATAAAATAGCTTATGGTATTTTTATTGGAAATGTAATGGGTTTATAAACTAGGAAAAACTATAATCTTTTCTTTTTTCTTTTTTTTGGCTGCACTGTGCAGCATGTGGGATCTTAGTTCCCCGACCAGGGATAGAACCCTCGCCCCCTGCAGTGGGAGCGCAGAGGCTTAACCACTGGACCGCCAGGGAAGTCCCAAGAACTGTAATCTTTTAATGCTGAATCATCCTATCCAAAAACAGGGAATGTCTTTCCATTTGTTCATGTCTACTTTTGTGTCT
This sequence comes from Aethalodelphis obliquidens, assembly GCF_003676395.1. Classification (NCBI taxonomy): domain Eukaryota; kingdom Metazoa; phylum Chordata; class Mammalia; order Artiodactyla; family Delphinidae; genus Aethalodelphis; species Aethalodelphis obliquidens. The sequence goes on from NW_020838018.1 coordinate 8,185,681, forward strand.
TTCAGGAGTGTTTTTTTAACTTTTTCCTGGTATGAGTTTTATACATTTCTTGTTAAATTTATTCCTATGTAGTTAATCTTCTTTGCTGCTATTGTAAATGGAGTTTTGTCTAGCATTGTGTCCCACTTATTGTTTGTGTATATGAAGGCTATTTTGTATGTTAATTTTATATCCTTGCATGTTACTGAATTTTTTATTAGTTTAGTTAGTTGTATCATTGATTCTTCTGGAGTTTATCAGGTATGCTATTATATCATCTGCAAATACAGATAGTTTTTGTTTTTCTTTACTCATTGTTAAGCCTCTAACTGATTTGTCTAATTCAGTTGGCTAATACCTCTAGTACAGTGTTGAATAGTAGTGGTATTAGTGGATATCCTTGCCTTGTTCCTGATTTTAGTGGAAATGTCTCTACTGTTTCTCCACTAAATAAAATACAGGTTTTAGGACTAAGGTATGTGTGTGGGTGACTTTATTGTAGAGATCTAGATATTTGGATGGAACGTGGGAACAGAAATTAAGAGATTTCTATGAAGGCTACGCTCTTACGTTCTTTCAAATTCTAGGGCAGGGAGTTCCCTGGAGGTCTAGTGGTTGGGACTCTGTGCTTCCACTTCAGGGGGCACGGGTTCAATCCCTGGTCGGGGAACTAAGATCCCACATGCCATGTGACACAGCCAAAAAAAAAAAAAAAAACCCACAAAACCAAAAACAACAAAAAAGACAAATTCTAGGGCAACAACACAACACACTCAAAAGCTGGAATTCTTCATATTTCAACTTGGGAATATCAAAGAGATACGCCATTATAGCAAGTCATTTGAATTTGTATAAATTGTCTTTATGTGTTATTGTGTTCAAAAATAAAAGTTTTATCCTTGTGTTTGTCTTGTAGTGTGTGCTGTTTTTATGGAGTTTAAAGATTAATCATCCCAAAACATTGTTTCTGCTTCGAGGAAATCATGAATGCAGGCATCTTACAGAATATTTCACCTTCAAACAGGAATGTAAGTATAATCACTCCTCCAGAACTTTTTAAGTTATCCTTTAGCCAGTCCCAGCGAATTAAACACAAAGAAAAGAAACTAATGGACCTCAAATGCTTCCTGTTCTGTTTTTGTTTTTGTTTTGTTTTGTTTTCTGGTGAGAACCTAGATTCCACTTTTTAACACTTGTTTTGAAAATAACTTTTGAGTATCCCCCTGGGTCTATAAGTAATACATTTAGGATATTTGGAAAACGTTAAAAAGTCCAAAGATATAAATTGTCCACAATTACACCACTTAAAATTAATCACTATTATCTCACTATTTGGTATATAGTCTTCTATTCTTTTCTGTATACATAAAAACCTATCATTGGGCTTCCTTGGTGGCGCAGTGATTGAGAGTCCACCTGCCAATGCAGGGGACGTGGGTTCGTGCCCCGGTCCGGGAAGATCCCACATGCCGCGGAGGGGCTGGGCCCGTGAGCCATGGCCCCTGAGCCTGTGCGTCTGGAGCCTGTGCTCTGCAACGGGAGAGGCCACAGCAGTGAGAGGCCCGCGTACTGCAAAAAAAAAAAAACAAAAAAAAACAAACCTATCATGAAATAGTTCAGATATATCTATATCCATACAATCCTCCCTTGATTTCCGGGGAATTGGTTCCAGGACCCCCACAGATACCCACATCCGCAGATTCTCAAGTCTCTTATCTAAAATGGTATATAGTATTTCCATATAACCTTCGTGTATTCTCCTGTATTCTTTAAGTCATCTCTAGATTATTCATAATACCTAATACAAATGCCATGTAAATAGTTGTAAATACAATGTAAATGTTATGTAAATAGTTGCTGGCCCACTGCAAATTTAAGTTTTGCATGTTGGGACTTTCTGGAATTTTTTTTCCCCCAAATATTTTTTTTTTTTTTTTTTTTTGCGGTACGCGGGCCTCTCACTGTTGTGGCCTCTCCCGTTGCGGAGCCCAGGCTCCGGACGCGCAGGCTCAGCGGCCATGGCTCACGGGCCCAGCCGCTCCGTGGCATGTGGTATCTTCCCGGACCGGGGCACGAACCCGTGTCCCCTGCATCGGCAGGCGGACTCTCAACCACTGCGCCACCAGGGAAGCCCCCCCCAAATATTTTAGTTCCGCAGTTGGTTGAATCCGTGGATGCAGAACCTGTGGCTATGGAGAGCCAACTGTATATATTTTTGCAATAAAGTTGGGCTCATAGTATATGTACTGTTTAATAAACTGCTCTTTTCATGTTATGTAATAGCATTTTTCCATTTTATTAAATATTTTTTAACATGACTTTAAAATATAATATTAATGTTTTTAAAGTATTCCATCTCATGAATGTACTATCGTGTGTGGCCAATTTAGTAGCAACTGTAGGGCATTTAGGTTGATTCCAACTATAAATAATACTGTAATAGTAAAAAAAAATTTATTATTAAAGGTAGAATTTTTTTGAAACTCAAAACATTACAAGCTGATTTAAAAAACAAAAACAGGGAATTCCCTGGTGGTCCAGTGGTCAGGATGCCGTGCTTCCACTTCCACTTCCACGAGGCCCAACTAAGATCCTGCAAAGCCTCAAGCCGTGAGGCGAAGCAAAAACAAAAACAAAAACCTCACAGATTTCTTTGACCAGAATCTAGGTACTCACAATTGGCTCTAAGTAACATGCAGCATGATGGTGACTATATTGGGCTTGTTTGGGAGAACTTGCCTCTGGACATTTGCACGTATCATCTCTTGTTTCCCCAGGTGTCTATCTGCTTAGAAGACCTACATCCTTACTTCATTGGTGTCATAGCCTCAGAGATTTTCTTCCCTGGTTGCTTTTTCTAAATTAAAATCTCATCACTTTATTCTCATACCCTACTTTTTTTTTCCCATAGCATCTATCAATACCTGAAATTTTTATATATCCTATATATATATATAATTTATATATTTTTAATATATTTATTTATTTACTGTCTTTCTCTCCCACCAGAATTTAAGCTGCATGACAGCAGGGAGGTGTTTTGTTCTCTGTTGTTTTTCCAGAACACTATCTAATAAGTCATAGTAGATGCTTAACAAATATTGGTTGAATTAAATTGTTGAATGAATGATTCTTTGTGATTTATATCTTTAGAATAGACTCTCAGAAAAGAATTACTAGGTGTCAGGGCATGAACATTTTAAAGACTTTTGGTACATACTCTAGCACTCAGAAAAATTATATATCAGTTTATACTACATGGAATTTTTGTATTACTATACAAAATTCACTATTCCTTTGTTATAGTGAAAGGAAAATACTGAAATAAAAAACAGAATTATACCTTTTTTATTTCTAAAGTGTTAGTACATTCTTTATAAAACAAGAAAGGTAGAATAATCTCTTGTCTAGCTCTAAAGTCTACCTCTTTCCCCCCATAATCCTGAATATATAAAAATGCTTTGGGACTTCCCTGGCGGTCGACTGGTTAAGACTGCACTTCCACTGCGAGGGGCCAAGGGTTCCTCCCCTGGTCAGGGAAGTAAGATCCCACCTGCCATGTGGTGTGGCCAAAAAAAAAAAAAACCTTTAGTGTTCATATAATTGATATTTTGATCGTGGATTTTACTTTGTGTCCTATTCACATTTCTCTTCAGATTATCATCTTGGAGGAATATATTATATTTGAAGTTTTATTACCAAAAGAATATTCAAAGTTGAAAAAAACTTTGAAATTTGTTTTCAGAGACTCTGTTTATTCAGCTGCCACAAAATCCCTCTACTTACAACTTGAGAATGTTCCCAATGCTCATTTTAACTCTTGTTACCAGTAGCTTCCTACATTGAAGTTAGCAGTTGTGATGACAGCCTTCCTCCTAGTAACGCCTGAAATGAAAGGTCTTTCTTATTGAAAGAAATTTTAGAGTGTGAACACTTAAAAACCCTGTGAGAGAAAAGTCAGCTACAAATGGGCAAGATATAGATCATTCCAGACCTTGGAACTTATTGAAATAAACACTTTAAATCAGTAATTAACCAGGAAGTTTAAAACAAATTAGATCTACTGTTGGTGAGTGTTTAAATTGGTGTAAAGTACTTGAAGAGTAATTTTGGAATATCCGTAAAAATTTCTGACCCAGCAGTTTGGCTTCTAGGAGTTTATCATGCAGATTGTATCTTTTCTTTTTTTAATTTATTTATTTTTATTTTTATTTATTTTTGGCTGCGTTGGGTCTTTGTTGCTGCACGCGGGCTTTCTCTAGCTGCGGAGAGCGGGGGCTACTCTTCGTTGTGGTGCACGGTCTTCTCATTGCGGTGGCTTCTCTTGTTGCGCAGCACAGGCTCTAGGTGTGCAGGCTTCAGTTGTGGCGCACAGGCTTAGTTGCTCCATGGCATGTGGGATCTTCCTGGACCAGGGCTCGAATCCGTGTCCCCTGCATTGGCAGGCGGATTCTTAACCGCTGCACCACCAGGGAAGCCCTGTATCTTTATTTTTTAATACTGCATAACAAATTACCACAAATTCAGCTGCTTAAAACAGCACATTTGTTATCTCATAGTTACTGCAGGTCAGAAGTCCAGGCACAGTATGGCTAAATTTGCTGCTCTGGGTCTCAATGGGCCAAAATTAAGGTGTCACCAAGGGCTGTGTTCTCATTTGGAGCTTGGTGTCTTCCAAGCTCACTAGTTGTTGGTGGTCCTTATTGACTGTAGGATTAAGGCCCCTATTTTCCTGCTAGCTGTTGGCTAGAAACTGCCCTCAGTTTCTAGAGCCCAAATGCATCTCTCTGCCTTCCTCTTCTGTGATCAGCCAGCTGGAGAAAACCCTCTGCTTTTCAGAGGCTCACCTGATTAGGTCAGGCCCATCCAGGAAAATCTCCCTTTTGCCATAATGATACATACTCATGGGAGTCTCAGCGTATTTCCAAGTTCCACCCACTCAAAGGGGCACAGATTATACAAAGGTATAGGTCATTGCAGGTCATTTTAGAATTCTGCCTACCACACTATATACTCAAAAAGATAAGAAGATATGGATGTATAAGGATGTTCATTACAGTGTTAATTGTAATAGCAAAAAAAAAATAATAAGGGATAATATATCTAAAAAATGAAATGGTAGGCAGCTGTTGTAAGATCAAGGTGGATCTAGATGTACTGATATGGAGAGCTGTTCAGATATATTGTTAGGTGATGGAAGCCATTTGCAGAACATGTATAGTGTGATCTCCTTTGTAAATTAAAAATATATAAGGTGCAGAAGTAATTGGTAACAGTGATTACCTGTGGGAAGCTGGATCAGGAGGACTAGTACTTTTAATTTTTTATCTTCCCATAGGACTCCGTGAATTAGCTTTTCATCACCACTATGTAATACTATTATACCAATTTTTTAAACTGGTAACTTTCAAATTATCCATTTAGGGCCAAGCATTTAAAAGGCTTTTTAAAGCATCCCAGGTAATTCTGTAGCACACTGCTGGTTAAGAACACCTCTTCCAGAGGCTTGGAAAGTATCTACTGTTTGTCATTTGAGAACCACTTCATCAAGTACTTTAAAAATTGGAAATATTTTGCATTGTTTTTCTAAGCCAAATATTAAGGTGGTCCTCATTACACCTCTGTTTCTTTACTTGGGAAAATTAAACAGTGCCTATCAAGCAGTTAACAAAGGCCCTGGAATGCTCAATATTTGGCAATAGATAAGTAATGAAGAAAAAACTGTGTATGGATGCCTCTGAATTAAGATTCATGTTTTTTCGGTAACATTCTATCTAATTCTTCCTCTGTTTTTTCAGAGTTCTTTTTTTGATTAGTGTAATTGGTTCAGACTGTTTTCAGAAAATAGAACAATAGGTTTGGGAAACATTTTGAGTGTGTCATTTTGCACAGGATTTCTTATCTCAGGTTTTTCTTTGCTTTTCACAGCTGTAATTTAGTTAAACCACGTTTCTTTCTTTTTCTCTTATCTGCCAATATACTCCTGTTTCATTCTAATGCTGCATCCGAAATGTTAATAAATCTTGGAATAAGCACACAAATTCAAGTACAATTTCAGATTTTGTTCCTATATAAGGAAAGAGCATGTGTGCCACTTTGCATGAGTGTTTTTACTGATAAGCTGATCTTTCTTAAAGGGCCACTGTAACATTTAGAATCAGCACCTTATAATTACTGTTAAGTGATGCTTAGTTCCAAATTGTGCAGCTGCAATCTTGTTAATATTTCTAGGAGGGGCAGGTGGAGGCTTTTCTTTTCTTATATCAAGTTTTAAAGTGCTTTATATTGCAGAGATTTTTAAAATTTCTTTCAAATCCAGAGATAATTTGAGTAGCAAAGTATAACAGTTAATTTTTGACATATCATTTATCTTTGCAAAAACATCTCTTTATTGTTATGTACTTGGAAAGCAAGAAACCTAGTGGTTTTATGATTCCATCTCATAGGTCCATATTTCTAAAGTAAATTAATTTCTTATTTCCAAGGGCCCCTTTTTTGATGTGTAGTTAAACAGCTTACTGAAATTACAGGAGGTTCCAGAAACTCCTGTAATTTTGCTAATGAAAACAGTATTGTTATGACAGGTTGATTTTTTTTTTTTTTTGAAATAAACAAATGTTTGCCATTGTTCATTACTTATAGTAGCAAGAGATTGGTGTGGTTAGATTGTGGTATATCCATAAAGTGAAATATTATATAGATATTAAAAAAAACCAAAACTCTTCATATAACGATATGGCATGATCTCCAAAATATGTTACTAAGTCCAAAAAATGGGAATTCCCTGGCGGTGCAGTGGTTAGGACTCCGTGCTCTCACTGCCAGGTGCCTGGGTTCAATCCCTGATCCAGGAACTAAGACCCCTCGTGCTGCACAGCGCAGCCAAAAAAGAAAAGTACAAAAAGGGGCATCCCTGGTGGCGCAGTGGTTAAGAATCCACCTGCCAATGCAGGAGACACGGGTTCGAGCAGCGGAGCAACTAAGCCCGTGCGGCACAACTACTGAGCTTGTGCTCTTGAGCCCGAGAGCCACAACTACTGAGCCTGCAAGCCACAACTGCTGAAGCCCGCACGCCTAGAGCCCATGCTCTGCAACAGAAGCCACCACAATAAGAGGCCTGCACACCGCAACGAAGAGTAGGCCCCACTCGCTGCAACCAGAGAAAAGCCCACGTGCAGCAATGAAGACTCAACGCAGCCAAAAGTAAAATAAATAAAACAAAATAAATAAATTTATTAAAAAAAAGAAGTCCAAAGAGCAAGTGAAAACAGTGTACATATTCTACATTTATGTTAAAAAACAAAAGAATGTTGTGAAAATGGAATAAATATACATATCTGCATATGTATGTGTAGACTATCTTTATAAAGACACCCAGGAAGCTAATTGCCTGCAAAGAGGGGGAGGAGGCACTAATTCTGAACCTTTCTTTTTTTGAACCTATTACCTTTGTTTTAAAAAAACAGTGAAAGCAAATAAAAATTAAAACAAATATATAATCACTGTTTAGACCGGGTCATGGTTTCCTGCAAATAGTGCTGACTCTCAAAATTACGTTCAAAGAATATTGTTGAAAATTTTGTTTTGTTAATGTTATATTATTGATACTAGTTAGAACTTGTATCAGTGTGAACCTATGACTGAGGTGCATGTTTCCTTCATTGTGGGATATACCTTACAATTTATCATGAAAATAAAACACTTGAGTCAGCTAATTTAACCTTTGGTAATTATATATTTGGCTCTTTAGATTCTCCTACTAAATATTTAATTTAAAAATAATGATTGGGAGGAGTATTGCATCATGTTAAGAGCATGAACAGGTTCTAGTTCTGCCACTTACTAGTTGCAGCTTTGGACAAGTGAGCCCAGTTCCCTCAGCTTTTTATTTTTATTTTATTTTATTTTTTTGCGGTACTCGGGCCTCTCACTGTTGTGGCCTCTCCCGTTGCGGAGCACAGGCTCTGGACCCGCAGGCTCAGCGGCCATGGCTAACCGGCCCAGCCGCTCCGCGGCATGTGGGATCTTCCCGGACTGGGCCACGAACCCGCATCCCCTGCATCGGCAGGCAGACTCTCAACCACTGCGCCACCAGGGAAGCCCTTCCTCAGCTTTTTAATGAAGATTATGTACCTACTTCACAGGGTTTCAGTGAGGATAAAATAAGGTAATTTTATTGGTTAACACTTATATAGAACCAACTTTGTGTCATACGTTATTCAAAGCATTTTACATATGTGAATTCATTTAATCCTCACAGCAACCTTGTAATGTAGGTGGGTATTATTATTAGGCCTATATTATAGATGAGGAAGTAAAGGCACAGAGAGTCAAGTAATTCGTCCAAAGTACTATTGCTAGTAAGTGGCGGAGCTGAGGTTCGAATCCAGGCAGTCAGGTTCCAGACTCCATTCCACTGTGTTGAACACTTAACTCACTGATGGCACAGGTACATTGTGAGCCTTCAACAGATTTCAAAAATAAAGGTGATATAACAATAAATATTACTATACAAGGATTATATATCCATCCTAGAAAATACAGCTAAACTAAGTCATCTTCAATCTAACCCCTCAGAAAATAAAAATGTTGGTATTTATATACATATTCATAAACTTTAAGAAAATTTAAGTGGTAACATTCTGTAACCCATTTTGGTTGTGCGCTTTGTTTAATTTGATTTGTGACTTTCTGTTTTAATTTACAAAATGGGTTAGGACACTGTATTACTTTCTGTCTTTCTCCAGACTTGGTAGTCTTCTGGAAGTAGGCTAAGGAACTCTTTTGAGTCATTCTTTGGGTTGAAAGGCATCTTATTGATGTAAAATGGTATTTGGAGCATGAATTAATAACTAATTAAAATCCCTGCCTATATGCAACCTTAGGACTCTTACAAAGGAATTCCTTATTGATGTTGGTAATACAGAATGCTCTAAAAGTTTATAAAGGAACTCACAGCCTCCCTTAATGCCCTCAAATCCTGATCAGTATTGGCAGTAGACAATCTTCACCTTCTGGGATGAAGCACCTTAAGTGTGGTCCACTGGTTACACCTTCCCTTTAGGGATCTCTCTCCAGTCATTCCTGCTACCCATGTACTGCACTCTGGCCCAAATCTGGACACATCACCCTTCACATTATTCCCCAAAGCCTTGCCAAGACCAGGCTCTGATATTTGAACATGTCTTTTCTAAAAGCATGGAGATTACAAGAAGAAAATAAAGACAGAAATAATTACCAACTAGATAATCTGACTCACTTGCTATAGTGTTGTTCTCTGGGGCCTGTAGGCTTTGTCTCATCTTCACAGAATCTTGGAAGAGAAGGAGCTCACAGTTCTGTAGGGCTGCCTGCCTGTGTAACTTGTGGCCGTCTCCACCAGTATGCGCCTCCTAGCATATTGGCTTTTTGAACCCAAGGCCAAAGAAGAAAACGTTCCCTTTCTCTTTAAATTAAAGCCATCTGCCAACTACTATTTCATGACCTGTCCTTTTTAGATAACTGTGGAAGCCAACCCACTGTCTGCCCACTGGAGTGTTTTTTTGTTCTGTAGCCTCAAAATGACAACCACATCAAAATACAGTTCACTGAGATGAACATTTTTACATAAAATAAAATCAGGACATAATTTGGTTGAAGACCTTAAAAATCATGAGCAAAAATATTATTGACATTTTATTGATGACGCCTAAAACTTCAGTTTCTATTTATATATCTTCAATACCACCAGGAAGTCTTTTTAGACCCAATGCAGACTCACGAGAGACCATGGGGCATACATGGCGTCCATCCTAGAAGAGTACAGTTCAGGAAGGGCAGCATCAGGCATCCCTTTTCATGGAGTAGTCGTCATAGAAGTACATGCCGCAGTCTGGAGCTTTTCTGCCTTTTGCCTCCATTTCTCCCACCCTCTCCTAGTCACAGCTCAGGTGCAAGGAAACAGTATCCACATTGGGCAGATTAGGGAGCCACCCTGGCTTAGAAGCCTCATGCATCACGAATGCCAGTATCTCTTGTAAAAGTTTTATTGGCATAGCTTCCAGGATCCCACGAGGGACATACCTTACGAGTCACCGCACTCAGAGAAGCCCAAAGCTATAGCTTCCGCCAGGTAATTGGGTAATTTTTACCATAAGAAATGTTGCCTTAATAACACAGCTGATTACATTCACCTTATCAGGTTTCCAGGACAACAGAGCTAGAAAGTTAATCCAAGGTCACACTTGTAGAAAAAGAGGGAGATTTTGTTTGCCCTTTATCCACAACTTTTCAGAAATATCTGTACAAAGATGATTGTGTTTTCAAATTTGCCTGTAACAAATGGCTTTGGAGTAGCTTCATAATCAACTGGCATATATCCTTTTTCATGTATGATAAATTTTAACTCTCTTCCTTTGTTTTTCCTTTTTTGATAGGTCGAATCAAATATTCTGAACAGGTGTATGATGCGTGTATGGAAACATTTGACTGTCTTCCTCTTGCTGCCCTCTTAAACCAGCAGTTTCTGTGTGTACATGGAGGAATGTCACCTGAAATTACTTGTTTAGATGACATTCGGAAAGTAAGTAATCTTTCATTAGTCTCATGGAGTAAATATGCTTTTAATTTTGTTTTTTATTACAGTCAACTAATATGTCTTTATTGCTGAAAATTTTTAAATACAGATAATTAAAAGTAAGAAAATGGAAATCACCTGTGATCTTGTCATTGGGCAATAACTACTGTTAACATTTTCCTATATATCTTCCAGAAAATGTCTAATTTTTTTAAATAAATTTATTTTATTTATTTATTTATTTTTGGCTGCATTGGGTCTTCGTTGCTGCGCACGGGCTTTCTCCAGTTGCAGCGAGCGGGGGCCACTCCTCATTGCAGTGCGCAAGCTTCTCATTGCGGTGGCTTCTCTTGTTGTGGAGCACGGGCTCTAGGCATGCAGGCTTCAGTAGTTGTGGCATGCAGGCTCAGTAGTTGTGGCTCGCGAGCTCTAGAGTGCAGGCTCAGTAGTTATGGCTCACGGACTTAGTTGCTCCCCGGCATGTGGGATCTTTCTGGAGCAGGGTTCGAACCCATGTCCCCTGCATTGGCAGGCGGATTCTTAACGACTGCTCCACCAGGGAAGCCCAGAAAATGTCTAATTTTTAACGAAGTCTGTGCTTTTACCAACTAGAAACATATTTTGAGTATAACCCTGAAACTTTAAATTATGTAGCAATAGGAAGGAAAAAAGCCAGGGTTCTAATCCCTGTACTGCCATTAATTGTGTAACCTTTACCAAATCACTTAACCTCTTAGATTTTCTTCTCTGTAAAATGAGGACGTTGAAATGGATGGTCTGAGGACTCTCCCAGCTCTGAAATTCATTGACTTTGACATTTCAGATGATAGAGTTTAATTGCTACACTTGCCTTAGTTGGTAATTGTGATTCTTCAGGATTATGTATCTTCATGACTGAAAAAAGGTGATCAGTCTTTTTTCATTTATATTGTTCTACATCACCATCTTCTCTTCTGTACCTTGTATTCTCTTACCTCTCTTATATAGGTACTGAAACTAAAAAATTTTCTGTTTGTAAAATTTCTCTGAATTAAAGTTACTGTCCTCAAGGTAAGAGGGTGTATGCCTGTATGCACAGCCTTTTCTGCTGCCGTGTTGTTATTAAATAAACAACATTTCTCTTTTACATAGTAAATCTTGAATTTTACAATTCTGAATCAATTGTATTAATATAAAGCTCCCTTTTCACTTAGTAGAGGTTCTCTTCTTGGCATTCAGTTATCCTAGTTACTTGTTTTCTCTTGGCTTTCATGCGTTAACCAAAGCAGCAGTGACTAAAGGCTTGAATTAATAACTTATATTGAAATGCCTCCACTGAATAGAATGGAAAGGATGAAAGCCTTTTGCAAAATAAAACTAGCATTCTTTAAAATAAAGAAATCTCCATTGGAATGAGATAAACAATGAACAGAAACACTCAAAACCCTTCCTGCTGTCATGGTAACATTGGCTCACCTAGGCAATTGAAATAAACTTTACAGGGTCTTTCTAATAAATAGTATGTTTCTATAGTGATTGATTTCACATTCAAATTAAATGAGCACCGCTTTTAAGATTAGGATGTAAGGAGGTCCTTTTCTACTGTAGGGATAGGGATATTTATTAAAATTTAATACCAAAAACAAATAAAAATTGTATCTACATTTATTAAATGTTCATTTTCTTCCTAAAGGAAAATTCTTTAGGGGCTTACCGCCCACTCTCCTAATACATTCTTATGGGTGGAAAGGTGTTTTTTGACCCATACCATTTTCCAAAAGCTCTTTTGCTTTCATGATTTTTCTTCTTTTGGCTTTTACGTGTCTTCTAGTTAGACAGGTTTAAAGAACCTCCAGCCTTTGGGCCAGTGTGTGACCTGCTTTGGTCTGATCCCTCAGAGGATTATGGCAATGAAAAGACCTTGGAACACTATACCCACAACACGGTCCGAGGGTGCTCTTATTTTTACAGGTAAGCTAATCCTCAGTTAGAAAATTAGAAAAAGGAAATTGTAACATATTTTATCAAATTATTTTTAACTACATATTTTGTATCTTGAATTTGTGTCGCTCAGGGACTTCTATTTAATTTTTTGATTAATTGAAGGCAGAAAACTCTGTTTTGTTTTTTATATTTTACTCAGTATTATGCCCTAATAAGTGTAATATACTGAACACGACTGAATAGAACATCTTGCAGTGCTTAAATATTGTTGTCTGACTTTAAATGATCTAGATTATTTGTTCCCAAACATCATCTATTGACTTTTTTAAAAATAAAGATTTCTTGGCTCTTCCCTCAGAGATTCTGATTCAGTAAGCCTGAGACAAGGGAATCCTGTTATTTTTTTAGAAAGCTCTCCAGCTTTTGGAACCACCGGTATTGGCAAAGATATAAAAAGAACAGGACATTGTGAACTAAGCCCAGGACATTTCCTGGAAGTTGGTTGTTGTCTTAAATCTCATATGTGAGCTTTCATTGTGCTTTGCCACTCCAAATTAGGGAGATTCAGGGAAGTTTGAAGCCTGAATTTTTTAAAAATCCAAATATTTTATTCTGATAAATAATACCTGTATTTAGTACCCTGAAAAATCTTTGATAATTGCCTAAGATAATGCATTCATTAAATGAAATCCTGCACACAAAAGGAAGCCTCAGTTTTGCCATAGTTTTAACATTCTTCTAAGTAAACTTTTTTCATTCCATTCTGCCAACTTTAGCAGTGACTAATATGATGAAGTCATTTAAATTTTACTTCTCTTTACATTGCTTAAAATAAGGAACATAAAACTTTTTTTTTAGCACATTATAAATTGGTACCATTTTTAGCACATTTTTAGCACATTATAAATTGGTACAATTTCTATGGCACATTATAGCACATTATAAATTGGTACAATTTCTATGGCAGTGAGCTTGACAACATCTCTCAATTATAAATGGCCATGGCTTTTGTTCCAGAATTTCTACTTCTAAAATGTAATCCTGTGGCTATATAGTCAGTCCTCATTATTCAAGAATTCTTATTTGCAAATTTGCCTACTTGCTAAGATTTATTTGTAACCCTGGAATCAATACTCACAACACTTCCAGTCATTCACAGACATTCAAGTGTACAGAGCAACGGAAAATTTGAGACACCCTGTGCACGTTCCGGCTGAGGTTGAACGTGCAGCTGCTCTGCCTCTTGTTTCAGCTCTCATACTGTAAGCAAGTATTCTTTTTGTGGTCTATTTAGTGAAACATTTCCCACATTTTTTGTTGGTGTTTTGCTGTTTAAAATGGCCCCAAGCATACTGCTGAAGTGCTATCTAGTGTTCCTATGTGCAAGAAGGCTGTGATGTGTTATATAAGCTCCATTCAGGAATGAGTTGTGGCACTGTTGGCCATGAGGCCCATGTTAATGAATCAACAATATACGTTAAATAAGGTGATTTTACACAGAAACACACATAAAACAAGGTTATGTGTTGATTAGTTGACGAAAACGTTGTGACCAGAGGCTCACAGAACCGAAACCCTGTATTTCCCCTAGGAGCAGTCGTTCAGTATTCACTAACTCAGTTTTTGCAGCAACTTTACAGAACACAGCTACTGCAAATGATAGGAATCAACTCTACTTGAAAACGTGTGAAATGCATGTACAAGTTTTTCATTGTTGCATTATTTATGATGATGGTTTTAAACAACCTAAACGTTCAATAGGAGACTAGTTAAATAAATGCTTGTACATCCAGACAATGGAATGTACCAGACAATGCAATGAGGCTGTTTTTTAAAAATGAAAAAAAGAAAACAAATCCTTTATATACTGGTTGGAATAATCACTAGTGTAAAGTGAAAAAAAAGACATAGTAAAAAGCTATGCGTACCGTCTGATGACATTTCTAAAAGGGGGGGTGTGCATATGTGTGTGCATAATTGCTTGAAATTGAATATGGTATCTCTGAAAGGGCACTCAAAGAAACCAAGAACATTGGTTGCTTCCAGGGTAGCTGGAAGATAGAGGTAAGATGGAGGGAGACATTTCACTGTATAACTTTTTATATCTTTTAATTTTATGCCACGTGAATGTGCAACCTATTTTAAAACTTACTTTTTCTAGTGAACATAATAAGAAACAAAGATTAAACATAAATTAAATAATTAACACTTGGATAATTCCAGGATAATTTTGTATCCTCCAGTTCTTCGTATCAAACATTTGCCATTCAGAAAGGTACTAGTGCTAAAAGAATATGATAGGAGAGATGCAAATATCATACCTTTCATTTGAATAAGGTTGGATATAGTATTTGTATTTGCTCCTGAAATATTCCTGCATAATATCATCTTGATATTGATATTACCTGTGAAGCTATAAGTAGGTTCTTTAACTTTTCTAACAGTTTGACAATTTGAAAATTGTGTGTTCAGTTTTTAGCACCTACTACACACACACACACACACACACACACACACTGCTGTGATACTTTTTTTTATATCAAGATACCAAGAAAAGTTTTGGTGTTGTATTATTATTGTGTGGGTTAAGAAAAAAAAAAAGGTGGGGGAACTCTGCTTCTGTCCTAGGGTTGTCTGTTATCTGTGTCCTTGATCTGGAATGAGGAATATCAGTGACATGGAAAAACGAGAGCGATGATTGCTAAGCTATTAATAAAAGTTCAGTGGTAATGAAAACCTATAATTTTGAAACAAGTTCAACTCATTTCATCTTGACTTTTCCCCTTTCTCCTATTAAAAAACAAGTGTTTTAATTCTGGATTTGTGTTTTCTATTTTCTTTTTCAGTTACCCTGCAGTTTGTGAATTTTTGCAGAACAATAATCTGTTATCAATAATCAGAGCCCATGAAGCCCAAGATGCTGGGTAAGTTATATTAAAACTGTACCATGACTTCCCTGGTGGTCCAGTGGTTAAGACTCCACATTCCACTGCAGCGGGGCACGGGTTCAATCCCTGGTCAGGGAAGTAAGATCCTACTTGTGGTGTGGCGTGGCCAAAACCAAAACCAAACAAACAAAAACAACCAACTGTACCAAACAGCACTGCAAAGTTTTTGCCTTTAACATCAAGACAGACGGGCTGTCATTTTTCTTCCAGGTATCGAATGTACAGGAAGAGCCAAACGACAGGCTTTCCATCACTCATTACTATTTTCTCTGCCCCCAATTACCTAGATGTCTATAACAATAAAGGTAAAGGAGACCAGCAATATTTGAGTTTGAATTTGTGAGTGAGTATATGTGAGCTCTAGTTGAATATGTATGTGCATAGGTAATTTTCTGAATATATATAAATTTTAAATAAGAAAAAAAAGGGTCTTAATTGAAACAAAGGCCAAGAAACTTAGAATTTGGGCTTCTGCTTGGTTTTCATCTCCTAAGGATTATTGGGCTCTTTGTGAGTATAAATAATGATTACAATAGGTCTGATTTATACTACTGAATCAAAATATAAGAAGAATAAATTACTTCAGGTTCAGGTTAGAACAGTCAGCATAAATTATTGGTTTTGGTGAATTTAATTTATTTATAACAGTACTACCTCAATAAAATGTCACTGTTTAGTGTTTTAATGTCTGTCCGTTAAGCTGTTTTTGCTCTTAAGAAATAATACTGTTAGAATGAATACTCTACAAAAAGTCAGAAAAATCTTCATTTTAGTCCAAGCCCTGCCAGAAACTAATAGTGTGACTTTAGGTAAGTCATATAATCTTTCTTAACCTCAGTTTCCCATATAAAAAAGATAATTGGATATACACATGCCTTTTGATCCAGAAATTCTACTTCTAAGACTTTTAGTCTATTTTAGTCATTTTTTTAAATTTAACTTTTATGATTCCTAGTTCATAAGTTTTGTATCAGGGCAGTGGTCTACTTAAAAACCTCCTCTGTAACATGCCTCTGTAACTATTTTGCTGTATGACTATAAAATAATAGAACTTTTAAACAAACATGCCAGAACAAATATATCCAAGTGAGTATTGTCCCTTCAAGGTAGTTACCTTGGGAGGTTATACACTTATTCCAACAATGCTGCCCATTGTTCAAACATTTTTGGAACTCCTCTTTTGGCATTGCCTTCAGAGTCTGCGACACATTCTTTTGATTATCCTCAATGATGGGAAATCTTCGTCCTTTGAGGGTGGATTTGATTTTTGGAACAGCCAAAAGTCATTCGGAGTCAAGACTGATGAATAAGGTGAGTGATCAAGCTAGACGATACCATTTGGGGTCAGGAACAAGGTATGATTATAAGGTAATGAGACTGGTTTTTCTTGTGTTGCTCATAAAATGGCTCTGGAGGCAATTCCAAAAGAGGAGTTCCAGAAACGTTTTGAGTGATGGCAGCATCTTTGGATTAAATATACGGTAAGGCAGCAAGGTATATTGATAAGAGCACTGAGCTAGGAGTCAGAAATCCTAGTCTAGTCCTGCTTCACTTTTAAATTCACAGTTAATGAGATACTTAACTTCTCTGAGCCTCAGTTTGTCCTTAAAATAACTGTGATATAGGCTTGTTGGAGATAAGTTGGAATAATCAAAATGAATATTAAAAGCATTGGTCAAACTATAAATTGCTCTACTACTATAACATTCTACTGTTATTGTGCCTGGTGTGATTACAGCAAAGGACCACACTCATCTGATATATAATGTCTGGTGTGTTTGTCGTTGGTGGTTTCTTAAGTCTCATTACTTTATAGTCATATCTTGTATATGCAGTTTGGGAGAGAAGTTTAAAAGAGGCCCACAATATATTTACTACTTCCTCTATTTCAGAGTAGACTATGAAATGGCACATCTCATTTCAATCTGTTTTGGAACAGTTATCTCTGAATGTCCTTCGTGACTTGCTGTCCATTTTAAAAAGACATTTCTTTGACTTAAATTCTCTTCCAGTCTTATATTTTCTTTTTGCTACTCGTCAATCTTTCCTGAGTCTTAGCTATCCTATAATACTCTGCTTCTCCCTAACTCCATTCTTTCTTATTTCCTTTTTCCTAATATTTCCAATACATTAGAGACTTAGTTTTTGTTCTCGTTTCCTCCCTTATGAATAGTATGTGCCACTTATGTTGTCAAACTTCCTCAAGGACAGTGTCCCTAGTCCTCTTATCTATGAAGAAGACTTTCCCTTCTTACTTCCTTTATTAACCTTACTATTAAAAGTGTCTATTGAGGGAATTCCCTGGCAGTCCAGTGGTTAGGACTTGGCGCTTTCACTGCCAGGGGCCCGGGTTCAGTCCCTGGTCGGAGAACCAAGATCCTGCAAGCTGCACAGCATTGGCCAAAAAAAAAAAAAAAAGTGTCTATTGATTGCCCCGTGGATTTATCAGTGTGCTAATCTGAAACATGTCATCTAAATCAGCAATCACTTTACTAGCTTACTAACTGCCAGTTCATTCTTTGCCATATTCTAATCTGGTCTTGTTCTTGATTATTCCTTTAGTAAACTGTTAAAGTCACAGTTGATTCTGAGTTTTTTGTTGGCTTTGACATAATTGATAACATACTTTACCTTGAAACAATCTTATTTTCCTTGGTTGTTTCTTAACCTTTGGCCGGGGAGAGGGGGGCATGTGGCATCTAAAATAATCTCTGGTGGTACTCAGTTATTCACCGCACAAGCACCTCTTTTCTTGAAGAAGGCAACTCTATCCCCCTTTCCTTCTTCTCTTTCTTTTACTGTTGTTTTTCTTTCTTGTATATTCTTTAGACTTATTGGTACCAACAGGCATTTCTTAGTTCCACTGGTTACATGAAAGACCTTTAAGTCATGATTTTTAAACATCTCTATTTCTATTTTTGTGTCCACCTCCCACCTCTTTTTCTTGTGTAGATTGAGGGAGTTGTTGAATATTTACATATTCATCTAACCTAAGTGAAATACATATACTTGAAAATAATGGGACATGTACATTGTAACCAGTATTAGAAGCTTCTTAAAAGCTGAAAATCCTATTTTCATATATTTTCTTTATAATCTATGGTGTACATTTTAAACATCCAGTGACTTTAATTTTGAGAATACTAGGCTATCCTGCAATAAGCAAAGAGACAGGAATCAGGAGATGACCTATAACTGTCATTTCTAGAGAACTATTATACCCTATTCTATTTATGATCATAGTAAGAATAATTAGGAGAATAATGCAAACCACATTGCATTCTGGTGATGAAAACTAAGGGATTGGATTTTAAAAAGTTTTAAATATAAAGAAAATCAGTTTGGTACCAAAATATATATATGAACTGGTTAATATTAAACATTTATAGAGTGTGAGCAATATACTGTGTATAGGAGAGACGGGCATTTTTTTCTTCACATACTGTATGCAGAGATGATTTAATCTACTTTGAACCTTATTAAATTGCTCCAAGTTTACCATCTATCTGTATCCCCCACTATGAATTAATAACTGCTATGTTATAAACTCCTAAAAAGTTTATAAAATCTTTGGCTCTGGCTAATGACTAGGAAAACAGGCTGTGTTCATTTAATGAGAAATGTTTGCCCTCAGAGGAAGGTTGTAATTGTAACCACTTGGCCTATAAAGGGAAATTATGATGAAATTTTTCTCATGTGGAATCTGAGATTTCTATAGATAGTTACTGTGCAAGACCCTTTGAAGTTTCAGAGTTTAGTTTCTTTTGTACTTTTATTATATATAAGAGCTCTTCAGGTAACTTTGTTTCTTGGGATAATTCTTAAAAGAATGAACTATATAACATGCTTTAAGATTTTCCATCTGTCTTGAATTTATAAATGGAAAGTAAGTTCTTGAATTCTGTGTAATAGGTACACAGCTGTACAAAGTGTACCAGTTGCCATGTCATTTTCCTCTGTGCCAGACTTTCCTCCTTTTTCCTTTTTAGCTGCTGTGTTAAAATATGAAAACAATGTCATGAATATCAGGCAGTTTAACTGTTCTCCACACCCATACTGGCTTCCAAACTTTATGGATGTTTTCACGTGGTCTTTGCCTTTTGTTGGGGAAAAAGGTAAGAGAACTAAAGCATCTGGACCATCAATTGTCCTAACTAGTGACTGAGCACCCTTATATTTGCATGAGTCCCCTGATGGTTCAGAAATGTTTTTCTTAAAGTTATCAGAAATGTTTTCTATTTTCATTGTTCTCTACAAAGATGTTTAAGTGGCGCTTAATTGGTTTTTAAATTGTAATTCTAGTTGATTATGCTTTTCTTATTCTAAATATCAATTTAAAATAGCTGTCGTCCTATAATCAAGATGTTAAAATAACATAAGTAACAATAAAATAACCATTCCTTCAGTGATTTCTGCAGTGATAAAGAGATTTAAATAGGAATTATTTTTCTTGGAATTTTATTTGTGCACCTATACAAATAAGCTATGCAAATATATAAGCCTGTTGTACATAGGCCTGGTGGCTTAACTTCTTTGTAAAATGGGAGGAAATCCTTTCATATGTATATCAGTGAAGAAAAGGCTCTGGCAGCAGTCTAATGAGATCAAGTAGTAGTTATGCAATGGAATCTTCAAAGACTCCATACTTTAACTGGAGCAAATAATCTCCCCCAAATCTATATAAACTTGAAGGTCTGCATTTAATGCTGTTCCTTACAGCTACTCTGAATAGCAAAATGGCAAATCATTTTTATCTATGTTTATTTAACATGTATGTTTATATATCCACATCATTTTAGAGAAAGTACCTTATTAATTATATAAATTTTGGGTTATTTTGTCTTATCATCTAGTCACAGAGATGCTGGTTAACATTCTCAACATATGCTCTGATGATGAATTGATTTCCGATGATGAAATTGAAGGTAAACTTGCCTTTTCCTCCTTTGAATCAGAAACGAAGAAGTTTTGGTTTTGGTTTTAGTTTGTTGTGAATAATTTTCTTTGTCTAATTAAAAAAAGAATTCTGCTCATTGTAGAAAAAATAAAATTTGAAAAATACAGGAAACCATAAATAAGAAAAAAAAGTCACCCATAATCCTACCATCTCATAGATATCCACTGTTAACATCTTGATATAAATACTGTATTAGTGTCTTTTTTTCCTCTTTTTTCTTTTAAACAAAAATGAAGTCATGTGATAGTTTCACAAACATTTCCTGGGTTTTTTGTAGACTACTTTTTAATGGTTACGTAGTTATCCATGTCAGTCATTCTTTGTTTTATCCAGTCCCCTGCTGTTGGATATTAGATTTTTTCCAAATTTTCTTTTAAAACCCCACAGTTTTGAAAATTTTTATAGATAAATCTTTACCTGTTCTGTTCAACAACGAATGTTTATTATAGGCCTTATATGTGCCAGCAACTGTATAGGTCCTAAGCTCTCAAAAAGCTTATATTCTGGTGGTGGGAAAACAAACAAACAATGCATATGAGTCAAATATTGATATGTGGTATGAAAGAAAGGAGAACAATACTAGGAAATGAAAATTAACACTTTCTTGATTATTTCCATAGGATAAATTTCTAGAAATTGAAAATTTGTGTCAATACTTAACAGTTTTAAATTGGATACAGATGACCTAGAAAAGCTATAACAGTTTACATTTTGTGTATGTGATACATAGTTCACTGTGTTCTCTCCAATACTATTTATTATAATTTTTGTAGTCTGCTGTTTTTTTTAACTTAAATATTTATTTTTATGATGACTAATGAAGTTTTTTTCTTGTATTTATTTACCACCTTTATTTCTTTTTATGAGTTGTCAATTCATTTATTTTGCCCACTTTTCTACTGTTATGTGCATGTTTGTTTGTTTTTCTTCTTATTGGCCTGTGAGCGATATTTATATAGTTACATTTTGTTGTATACATAGCCAAGTATTTTTTCCCTAATATGTTTCAGGAGGTTTGATTTTAAAGATAGATCCTAACTTATCTGAGAATGCAGAAGATTCTGGAGAGATGGTAGCACCTTAGCACAAACCTCTGACCGTCTCATTCTCCCCAGGCTTATGCTAAGGTGATTCACTCAACTGTTAGGATGAGCTATGTACATAGTGGAGAAAGCCTAGCTTACTTTGAGAATGTAGATGAGAGTCCTATACATACTTATGCTTCAGATTCCACATTGAAGGTGCAGAGCAGATGGAGCATAGCTTGTGTTTACCTTTATGAATGGGATAGGAGATCACTGCAGGGAACCAGGTCTTGAGAAAATAGTGCAGCCAAGTGAAAATTAAAACAAAGAATTTAAGTTAGGAAAGGATGAAATATGTAAGAAATACATCTAGTAAATTTTATATTTAAATCTAAGTGGAAATGATTGTGAACTCTATTGTATGTATTAACTCTATTGTATGTATCCTTGATTATCATAAGGACATGCTTACTAAATTATGCCCAAAGTTATATATGGATATATTTATTGAAGTATCATCTGTAGTAGCAAAAGAGTCAAACAATCTAAATATCCCTCAGTGGAGAGCTGGGTAAATCAATCACGATATATCCATATGATAGATTCTCCACATGGAATATTATTTCTCTTCTGTAAGCTTCCTTTCTTCTCCCCTTCTCTTCTAGTTAGTTCCTATTCAGCTTATTGTTACTTTGTCATGGAAGATATTTCTGATCTCCCTGACTAGATCCAACACCCCTGTCATGCTCTCATATCAATGGTGCTAACTTCTTAGCATTTGATAGAGTTGCGATTTTACATTTATTTATACTGTTACAAGATTAATATATTAATGTATTTAATAAGTGACTTAATACTGTTAAGTCACTCAACAGTAAATTCCCTGAGTGCTGGGACAAAATTCGTTCTTGCTTACCATTATCACCTTAAAGCCAAGTATAGTGCAATGAGCATAGTAGGTAAATATTTGTGGTATGAAGTACAACTATTAAAAAAATAAAAGAATGGAGTAGAGCTGTTGGTGCTGATATGGAAAGTGTATTAGATGTTAAGTACAAAAGTAAATGGATAGAATCCTCTTATTCCCATTTTTTACAAGGTATGTGGGTATAAACTGATACAGGATTTTAAAACTTTTTTTCTGAAAGGAAATGAAGAATAACCTTTAGGTTACGCTGGTGAATTGAACACACTTCTAATTCCATTCCTTCCTGAAACCACACTAAAACTACAGTACAATTTTGGTTTTATCTAAGTGATATAAACTAAGGATTTTCACTTTAGTAATGCCAGACAGATAGTTTAAAGCAATCCTGACTCTTAAGACAACTAGAAAAGGTAGACAAAATATTTTAAAAAGTTGCTTCAAAGGCATTCAGAAAACTAAGAAAGTAATAAAGAATTACCAAGTAGAGATCTGGAGAAAGGCATAAATCCAGAGAGGTAAGGCATTTGGTTACGTATGGGACCAATTTTCTCCTAAAGGCATTCATGAATATCAAAAGAGGGGGCTGAGAGGTTGACCAGCCCTCTTGATAGAAGCTAGAAAAAGTTGGGGTTCATGACTTGCCAAAGATGACTTGAGTGCTGGTAAGCTTCTGCTCATTGGTTTGGGACCCCCAAAGGTTGCATCTATGTAAGAGTAAGGGTGAACTGGAAATAGAATGCCCTGGAAGGGACTACAGCCTGTCTTCAAGTCATTTCAGTCTCTGAAATTTAAATAGGGTAGTCCCAAGCATCTGGCAAAAGCAAACCTCTTTAGACTAAGGTAGCATTATGTAGAACTTTAAACTACTGCAAACTGTCTTTCAAATATAATACATGGCTCACAACCAAAAATAACTAGGCATATGAGGAGACATAACAAAATGAATGAGAACCAGCAGAAAGAGCAAAAAATAAAAACAGACCCTCAGGTTCTCCAGACACTGGCTTTATCAGACCAAACTTTAAAATAACTATTCTAAAAAATAAAACAATGCTAACTATTCAAGAACATAAAAGACTAGATTAAAAATTTTGGCAGAGAACTGTGAATTATAAGAAGGGATGTAGCAGAGTTGATAAAGCACAAAAAGAAAGTTCTAGGAATGAAAAATAAAAAACACAGCAGATGAATTAACAGCAGCTTCAATAAAGCTAAACAAAGAATAAATGAACTAGAATATAAGAAGAAACAACCTGGAATAAATCACAAAGAGAAAAAATAAAATACCCCAAAAAGTATAAGAGACATGGAGGATACAGTGAATAGGTATCACCTGTGTGTTTGGAATCCTAGAGAAGAGAGAGAGAATGGGGTAGAACCAGTATTTGAAGAGATAATGGATTGAAATTTTTCTAAAACTGACAAGTTAAGCCACAGATTGAAGAAGTCCCCCAAACCAAAGCAGAATGAATACAAAGAAAACAATATCTAAGCACATCATAGTAAAAGTGCTTCAGGTGAAAGACAAAGAAAAAAATCTTAAAGCAGCCAGGAAAAAAAAAAATCGATTACTTTCAAAAGAGAACAATTAAACTGACAGTAGATTCTCAGTGGAAACAATGGAAGCAGGAAACCATGGAATGACATATTCAAAGTACTGAAAGATAACAATTGGTACATCTAGAATTCTATACCTAGCAGAAATACCCTTCAAAAATGAAAAAGAAATAAACATTTTTCAGCTATTCTTCCCTTTAAAAAAGGTACTAAGAGAATTACCAGGAGACCCACACTAAATGAAATTCTGAAGAATATTATTCAAACAGAAGGAAAATACCAGACGGAAGCTTGGAGAGTCAGGAAGAAATAAAGAGTACAAATAGTAGAAAATATGTGGGTAAATCAAGTGAATTTAGACCTTATTAAACAATAATAATTTTTGTTGGATTTAAAAGACAATTAAAATATATGACCATAATAGTCGGCAGTGGGATAGAGTTAAAGTGTGTGAGGACGCTATATTATCTGGGGAGAGGAGAAAAGTACCTGTTAACATTATACTTTGATAAGTAAGAGATGCATGGTGTAAGAGTAATTTTCAAGAAAGGAGGGCTGGGCTTCCCTGGTGGCGCAGTGGTTGAGAGTCCGCCTGCTGAAGCAGGGGACACGGGTTCGTGCCCTGGTCTGGGAATATCCCACATGCCGCAGAGCGGCTGGGCCCGTGAGCCATGGCCGCTGAGCCTGCGCGTCTGGAGCCTGTGCTCTGCAATGAGAGAGGCCACAACAGTGAGAGGCCCGTGTACCGCAAAAAAAAAAAAAAAAAGAAAGGAGGGCTTTTTAAAAAGTATGTACCCTTTGGGGCTTCCCTGGTGGCACAGTGGTTGAGAGTCCGCCTGCCGATGCAGGGGACACAGGTTCGTGCCCCAGTCCGGGAAGATCCCACATGCCGCGGAGCGGCTGGACCCGTGAGCCATGGCCGCTGGGCCTGCGCGTCCGGAGCCTGCGCTCCGCAGCGGGAGAGGCCACAGCAGTGAGAGGCCCGCGTACCGCAAAAAAAAAAAAAAAAAAAAAAAAGTATGTACCCTTTAAGTTATAGAAAAAATGGCATGATAAAAAAAATAACCTAGAAGGCAAGAAAGGAGGGAAGGTACCTATAACACTAGGACAAATAGAATAAATTATGTTGATAAATTTATCAGCAACTTCATTAAATGTAAATGAATAAAAGACAAATTGTCAGGTAAGATTTTTTAAAAAACATTTTATGATGGTTTATAAGAGACATCTAAAACATAAAGATACAGAAAATTTGAAAGTAAAAGGAGAATAAATATATAGTCCAAATACTAACCAAAGAAAAGCTGTTGTAGATAGATTAATATTACATGAAATAAATGCTAAAACAAAAATAACATGGGGAATTCCCTGGCGGCCCAGTAGTTAGGACTTCACGCTTTCGCTGCTGAGGATGTGGGTTCAATCCCTGGTCGGGGAACTAAGATCCTGCATGCCACATGGAGCAGCCAAAAATTAAAATAAAATAAAATGAAATGAAATGAATTACCCATGGGTCATATATCACAATTAAAATTTCAAAATATTTTGAACTGAATGAAAATAAAAAGCAGTACATATTAAAACTTGAGGGCAGGCAGTGCACCAGGCAGGCCTGGGTTTGGGGCTGGAACCAGAACCTCAGCAGATGTTCACTGGTTGACAGCAGAGGAGAGGAACCAAGTTGACCTTAAAGCAGCAGGATGGTCAGAATTAAGTGAGAGAGGTGCCGTCTACAAGGAGTTCTCTTTCAAATATTGTAATCAGGCATCTGGCTTTATGTCTCAAATTACCCTACAAGCAGAGAAGATGAATCATCATCAGAATGGTTCAGTGTGTACAAGGTCCATATGCCCCTCACCTCACATGTCCGTGGGGGACTGACCAAAAGGGATGTGAAATTAGCCAAGTTTGTTGAAAAAGCAACTGTTTCTGTGTGATTTCTTCCAAATGTATGTAAAATTTTATACACATCTTAGCTGCAATGTATTTTGAAGGCAATTTACATGAACAAATTAAGTTGTAAATTTAGTTCACCTTTATACCACATTTTGTAAAATCAGTGCTTAAATACAAAATGATATAAATTGAAAGAAAAACATAGAACAACAAAACTTGAGGGATGCATCTAAAGCCATGCATAGAGGAAAATTTATAGCCTTAAATGCATAAATTGGAAAAGAAGAAAGGTGAAAAATCAACATCTATCTCAGGAAGTTAAGGGAAAAAAATGGATAGCACATTAAACCTAAAGAAAGGAGGTGGAATGAAATAAAAAATTAAGAGCAGCATAAGAAAACAGAAAATAAAATATAATATAGGGAATTCCCTGGTGGTCCAGTGGTTAGGACTCCACACTTTCACAGCTGAGGGCCCAGGTTTGATCCCTGGTCAGGGAACTAAGATCCCACAAGCTGTGCGGTGTAGCCCCCCAAAATAAATAAATAAATAAATAAATAAATAAATAAGATATAGTATAGAGGAACAGTAAAACCAGAATGTACTCTTTTCAAGAGACTAATAAAATTGATAAATCCATGGCAAGACTTATGAAGTAAAAAAGATAAGACAGAAATAACCAATGGGGCTTCCCTGGTGGCACAGTGGTTGAGAGTCCGCCTGCAGATGAAGGGGACACGGGTTTATGCCCCGGTCTGGGAAGATGCCACATGCCACGGAGCGGCTGGGCCCATGAGCCATGGCCGCTGAGCCTGCGCGTTCGGTGCCTATGCTCCGCAACGGGAGAGGCCACAACAGTGAGAGGCCTGCGTACCGCAAAAAAAATAATAATAATAATTAGAACTTGTATTTATCAAAAGACTCTATTTAAAGAGTGTGAAGGGACTTCCCTGGCAGTCCAGTGGTTAAGACTCTGTGCTTCCACTGCAGGGGGCATGGGTTCGATCCCTGGTCAGGAGACTAAGATCCTGCATGCAGCGGGGTGGAAAAAAATAAATAAAATTAAATTAAAATTTAAAGAAAGAGTGTGAAAAGACAAGCTACAGAGTGGGAGAGGATATTTGCTACACAACCAAAAAGTGACTCATGCAGAATATATAAAGAACTACAGATCAGTGAGATGAGACTTGAATGAGCACTTCACAAATGAGGGTATCCAAATGGCCAGTAAAAATATGAAAAGTTATCCAACCACATTAGTCATCATGAAAATGCAAATTAAAACCACAATGGATGATTCTACACACCTACCAAATTGGCTAAAAGTGAAGATGAATAACATCAAGTGTTGGCCAGAATGTGTAGCAACAGGAATGCTCATATACTGAAGTGTAAATTGGTACATCCACTTTAGTAGATAATGCTAAACTGTTATCCAGAATTGAACATATACATACCCTATAACTGAGCATTCTAATTATAGGAATGTACTTAAGAGAAATATGTGCAGCAAAGAGAAATGCACTGGAATATTCACAGCAGCTGAATTCAACATAGCCAAAAATTGGAATCAGTCCAAATGACCACTGACAGAAGAAAGGATAAATAAGTTGTGGCATATTCATATAGTGGAATTGTATACAATAATGACAGTGAACTACAGGAACAGGGAAAACATGGATGCGTCTTACAAACATAATGTTGAGCAAAAGAAGCCAGACACAAAAATACATTACTTGATTGTTCCAATTACATAAAATTAAAAAAAAATTAAAACTTGTACTTGTGGATACATGCTTAAATGATAAAACTATAAAGAAGAGCAAGAAAGTGATTTCAATAGAAGTCAAGAGAATGATTTTCTTTGGGAAGAGGGAGACTCTAATTATTAGGAAGGGCCCAAGGTGGGGAATCTGGGGAATTGTCCTGACTGGTTATATGGCCACTTGCTTTTAATAAATCATTGAGTTATACATTTGTTTTGTGTACTTTTCTGTATGTTTATCATACTTCACAATAAAAGAGATTTTTACAAATTTATAAGCCTACAAAAATGTGGAGATTTCTGTAGGGATTTTGGAAGCTGGAAAACAAATGAATTAGTATTACTGACTTGGCTGATTCAAGAAAGCTAAAGACCAGTTTAGTAATGGGGAATACAGAGTTCCAGTACAGAATCCTCAAAAAGCAAAGGAATTGGTAGCCTACACCAGTTGCTAGAATTGGGGACCTTGAGTTGAGGGGAAGAGGGAGATGGGGGCTGAGCTAAAATGAGTAGGTAAAAGCTGTTTGAAAGGCAGCTGAGGTCCTAGCTGCCTCTTCTCCAAGACTGGAGGCTAACCTCTAAAAAGCGTAAAGCAAAGAATTTCTGGACCAGGATACAACTGAGGGCATCGATACTTTGCCAAAAACAGGTGAATTACGTGACCATATGCAATCTCAGTACTGATACAGAGAATTCCCTAACAAAGACCCACCCTGGTCATTCTGTGTATGTAAAGCTCCAAGTCAGCAGCCCACCTACCAACTCTGAAAGCTTTCTAGTCCCTCATTCTTAATGCTGAGCAGGCACCAGGGATTATAGGACTCTTCGGGAAAGTCTCTAAGAGAGACAACAACAAAAACAGCAAAAACAACTCAAATGAACTGGAGATTCTGAAGAAAATATAAAACTTAAAAATGGAAAAACTGTAATATCTCTAGAAAGATATGAGAATATATTGAATCCATTATATAAAAACATGTTGCTCTTATTAAGAGATTTGTAAGCTGTTCATTCTGTCCTTTGTTTTTATTCATTGTTTTCAGCATTATTTGTTCCACAAATAGTATCTTTTTCTTTGTCTAATTTTATTTTCATGATCTATGGGGATAGACCATGTTGGAAAATAATAGATGTGAATTAATGTAAAACTTTTAAGAAATAGAAACACTCCTGGCAAGAAATCTGTAATTTAATATTCTATCATGATACCAAGGATGTCTCTTCTGAGCTGATAAAGATAAAAGCCTGCTTCTCTCATTGCATTTCGCTTTGATTTTTTCTTTTCTCTCTTCCATGCAAACTTAAATTTCTCTTCCCATATTTCTATTTTCATCTCCTTGTTTCTTGGTGTCTCTTCTCCCTGAAGATCACTACATTTCAAGCTATCAGAAAGGTATCTGACCAAAATGTGCTATGAGCTTACTACTCGCTGTCTGTCCCACCACAATCTATTAATTAGACTTTTTTAGTTGTAGTTGAATAATTTCAGACAGGCCCTCCATCCTCCCTTTCTGTTTCAATGTATATGTTTTCTCTGAACCCTGCTGTATGATCCTGCAGGATATTTAGAACTGGGGGGCGAGGAAGGAGAGGCCACATTTCTTAGTTTCTGACGTTTGAATGCGGTCACCTGATGCATGCCTGGACATTGGCTTCTCATGTGTGAGCTGTTTCCTAAATCTTGGATGAGAAAAGGCCATAAAGTCTTAACGTTAACTTTTTTGATGTTGCTTTATAAAATACCTTACCCATCATCATAATTTACACTGCACAGTTGTCTATGGTAGGAAATAACTCACCAGTTTGTGAGTAAGTGAGGATTGTAAAATGAAAGCAGCTCTCAGTAAGTTCAGGAGAGCTAGCTGTGTGTTGTGTTTACATGCAGAAGACAACTGCTCAAGTCATCACTTGCCATTTGGCAGGCCAAACCCTGCATCCTGAGGTGGCCCACAGCATTCTCAAAAGAGATCTTTGCTGTAGCAACTGTCTTTGTTTATATGTGTGTATTTCATTCTTCCCTGTGTTTTACATTCCAGAACCACAAATAAGTTCCTACCTCATAGATCCACTCAGTCTGTCTTTTCTGTGGCCCCTCCATTTTTTACATCATCTTTTTTTTTTCTCTCTTCTGGGTTATTTTTTTTTTTCTCTTGCTCCTTACAACTTCCTGGGACTTTGGTTTGTTTAAACAAACTTAGGCCTTGATTTCTTTTTTAAAAACAATTTAACTTAGAAAGACGCTTCATCCTGCATTTTTTAAAACTAACCTGTTAACATATTCCTTTAACTCACTTATTCTTTGTATTCTCTAAGGAGGCACTACAGTTCGAAAGGAGATCATCAAGAATAAAATCAGAGCCATTGGGAAGATGGCACGGGTCTTTTCAATTCTTCGGTAAGGATAACTCTGTCATTACACTGTGGGATAAAAGCATTTTGAGAGTAATTTAGAAGTTGATTTCAGAACAGTTTTTTTAGACTTGGAGTTTGGTATTAGAACTGTTGGTCTTTGGGTTGAGTACAATCTGAATCAGACCTACATGTTAAAGTGCCTAGAAATGCCTGGCAAACATTTATTTGGTATGAGCTTAGATACAGTGCAGTGAGTGCAGTGATTTAGTGTGGCTTCTGGAGCCAGATTGCCTGTGTTCAGATCCTGGCTCTGCATCTTCTCAGCTGTGTGATCTTGTGCCTCATTTTCCTGGTCTGTAAAAGAGTGATAATAGCAGATCTGCCTTACAAGGTTCTTTGGAGGATTATATGGGGTAATATATGGAAAACGTTAGAACAGCACCTGATTATTAAATGACTTTAATTGAAAACAAGACCTGGCTAATTGTTGTTAATTGGAATATTTACAGAAAACATCCCTTTCTTTGGGTCAGGGAAGGGGCAGGGAGAAGGAGAAGCTATCTTCCATCTCTGCACATCTTTTCTTAACTTCTTTCAAGTATCTTTGTAGGTACTGAGAGGTAGACACCCTAGCATTAACCCTGGGCTTTGATCTTCCTTTGCAGGGAAGAGAGTGAGAGTGTGCTGACTCTCAAGGGCCTGACTCCTACAGGTACACTCCCTTTGGGTGTACTCTCAGGAGGAAAGCAGACTATTGAGACAGGTGAGTATGAGAAATGCTCCTTTCATGGAAGGTGTGCTCCCGTTACCTAGCAGTCAATGTCAAATTGAAACTTAAGGCTTCTTCCAATAAATGGTACTAAAGCAATTGGATATCTATCTCTGGGGGAAAATGGATCTCCATACACAAAAACTAAATCAAAATGAATTATAACTTAAATGTAAAATCTAAAACAGTAAAACTCCCAGAAGAAGGTATGGAAACTAGGCACTGGGGTAGATAAAGAGTCCTTAAATATGACACAAAAAATACTAACCTTAAAAGAAAAATTGAATAAATGACTTTCATGAAAATTAAGAATGTGTATTCACAGAAATTCATGATTAAGAAAGGAAAAAGACAAACCATAAACTGGGAGAAGATTTTTGCAGTACATATGTCTGACTAAGGACTTATATTCAGAGTCTACAGTTCTATAAAGTCTGTAGTTCTATAAAGAACCATAACTCAGGGACTTCCTGGTGGTCCAGTGGTTAAGACTCCATGCTTCCATCACAAGGGGCATGGGTTTGATCCTTGGTCAGGGAGCTAAGATCCCGCATGCCGCACCCCGTGGCAAAAAAAAAAAAAGTACAACTCAATAAGAAAAACACAAAACAACCAAATTTTTTTAATGGTCAAAAGATTTTAACAGACACTTCACAAAAGAGGGTATTAAAATGGCCAAAAAGCATATGAAAAGGTGCTTAAAATAGTTACCCATCTGGGAAATGGATATAAAACCACAGTGAGATACCACTACATATTCTCTAGAATGGCTAAAATTTGTAAGTGTGACAATACCAAGTGTTGATGAGTTTGTGGAGAACTAAAACTAGATACATTGCTAGTGGGTTTGTAAATTGGTTCAACCACTTTGGAAAACTGTTGGGCAATAAAGCAAAACATATGTCTACCCTACAACCCAGCAAATCCATGCCTGTTTTTTTTTTGTTTATTTTATTTTATTTTTGGCTGCATTGGGTCTTTGTTGCTGCACGCGGGCTTTCTCTAGTTGCGGTGAGCAGGGGCTACTCTTCCTTCCGGTGCACGGGCTTCTCATTGCAGTGGCTTCTCTTGTTGTGGAGCATGGGCTCTAGGCACGCGGGCTCAGTAGTTGTGGCTCACAGGCCCAGTTGCTCCGTGGCATGTGGGATCTTCCCGGACCAGGGCTCGAGCCCATGTCCCCTGCATTGGCAGACAGATTCTTAACACTGCGCCACCAGGGAAGCCCCCATGCCTGGTTTCTATAGAAGAGAAATTAGTGCATATGTCCACCGAAGGACGTGCATAAGAATGCTCACCTTAGCTTTACTCATAATAGTCCAAAATGGGAAACAACCAAATGTCCATCAATAGTAGAATAGATAAATTGAGTTATATTTATACAATGGAATTTACTCAGCAATAAAAAATAACATTATGAATACATGCAAAACGTGGTTGAATCTCACAGACATCATGGTAAACTAAAAAAGTTACACCGAAAAGAGCACAGACTGTCTGATTTATATGATGTGCAAGAACAAGCAGACTAACATTTCTGGGTGGGATCAAAGTGAGGTGGCGGGGAAGCAACCGTGGCGTATATGGGCCTCACAGTGCCTCTCATCATGATGAGCGTGTTCTGGGACTTCGTCAGCTTCTTGGAGCCCTGGTTCATCCCTGAGGGTCCCAACTGGGAGTTATCATCACCTTGTTGGTGACCTGTTCAGTTTGCTGTTATCTCTAGTCATGAAGAGTTGTTAAATCACCTCCATACCTAGACCACCTTCGTTGACTTGCCTATTTTGGCCATCAGCTTCCTTAAACATTCACAGCACATTTGAACATCTTATTCTACAATGCAGTATTTTTTTTCCCATCACCTTTTTTACACTTTGATGAATTATGTACCTACTTAAACTGTGCAGGCTCCATAAAATGTCTGTGCACTGCTCTGAGATAGAAAATGCTGTTCTTCTGAGAAATATATGACTCTCTCTTTGGAACCTGTGGATTTGAAGGTGGCTCCTGCCTGCTCACTACATGGGAATCAGCAAAGTGTTTAAGAGCTGTTACAAGACAGGAAGACTCCAGTGGGGCGGTCAATAGGAGAACACGTTCAGAGGGAAGATCTGTCCCACCAGAATTATGCCAAAGTATATTTTTAGGATGAATTTATTTCTGCTATCTTTTGGAATAAATTATTTTTCTGTTTTCAAAAAAAAAAAAGAACTGGGACTTCCTGGTGGCACAGTGGTTAAAAATCTGCCTGTCAATGCAGGGGACATGGTTTTGAGCCCTGGTCTAGGAAGATCCCCCATGCCATGGAGCAGCTAAGCCCGCGAGCCACAGCTGCTGAACCCGCATGCTGCAACTACTGAAGCCCGCGCGCCTAGAGCCCGTGCTCTGCAACAAGACAATCCACCGCAATGAGAAGCTTGCGCACTGCAACGAAGAGTAGCCCCCACTTGCTCCAATTAGAGAAAGCCCACGCACCGCAACGAAGACCCAGAGCAGCCAAAAATAAATAAATAATTATTTTTTAAAAAGAGCTTCACCGTGTCCCAGGCACTGAAGTGAAACACTCGATAGGTATTTGTGCTTTCTGTTCTCAGAAACACAAGCAACAACAACAAAAAAGGAACTGGCAGGCTCATCAATGGTAAAAGAAGTCAGAATGGCACGTCCTCTGGTGGGAGCATATGGACCCAGAAGGAGCCCAGGGGACTTCTGGAGTAGTGGGAATGTTCTATATCACTACCTAGGTGGTAGTTACACAAGTGCATGCATATATAAAAATGTATTAATGAGTACACTTCAGATTTATGCACATCATATGCCTCACTTGTGTGTTTTATACCTTAATTTTGGGGGGTTAGAGTTTCTCAGTCAGAAAGGGAGTTTGCCTCTTTGCCTGCAAACCATATCCTACAACAGTGCCTCAGTCACCGCTTCAACCAGAGTGTCAGTTCTGAAAATTACGTGGGCGTTGACTTTAAGGAGAGGACTTTATGGAACCCAGGAATGATAAGGTTGATATTTGTCAGAATAAACAGATCTGGTCAAGCAAGGGGAAGAAACGTGAGATCAAGTCATTGGATGACTAATTCTAGGCAAGAAAACTGGAGTTGAAGCATCAACAACTTAAAGTAGAGTTTCAGTGCTTTTTTGCCCCCCTTGTTTTTTGAATTGCTTCTACTTAAGTTTTTCTTTTCCTTGTCACCCTGCCTCTTATAGGAATTCTTTGCATTTTCTGAACATTCCAGGGCTATTGATTAATAGGAACAGCCCCTTTTCCCCCTCTTCTTTTTTTTTTTTTTTGCGGTACGCGGGCCTCTCACTGTTGTGGCCTCTCCCATCGCAGAGCACAGGCTCCGGACGCACAGGCTCAGCGGCCATGGCTCATGGGCCCAGCCGCTCCACGGCATGTGGGATCTTCCCGGACCGGGGCACGAACCCGTGTCCCCTGCATCGGCAGGTGGACTCTCAACCACTGCGCCACCAGGGAAGCCCATCCCCTCTTCTTTTTATAGGATTGATTTCCTCCTTCTCTTTCAAATTGAATACTGAAATATTAGAGTTTAGTTATTTATAAGGAAGAGTGAACATTTTCTCCTTGGAAGTATAAAATTAATTTTCTTAAGTTCTGTAGTTTCATAGGAAGAATCAGTAAACTGTTTCAGACTGAATTTTCCCTCTCAGATGCGCAGTTTCTTGTAAGCAAAATACTTTTCTGTCATTGCTCTGCTTATTAGTCATGTGAAGTATTCTGAGAGCAGCTCTGACAAAGCATTTTAGAGTTAATGGGTAGTAATACGGGTAAAGAAAAAAAGGAACATCCTATACCTCCTTTCTTGAAAAGTTTTGGAAATTTGCTGATCCACAGAGTTGTTGTTTTAATCTGAATGAAATTTTTCTAGACCTTGATTTGAAAGAGTAAATCTGCAAATCTGAGTTAAGTAGCAAAGAGAATTCTGTGGATGTGTTATTTGGAGATTTGTTGTTTATGATCCTTGGTCTATCTTTTGTTCTCAGTCCCAAATATATGCAGTTTCTCTTCATTCCTGATTTGAATATGAGTGTTTTAATCACTATAGGATTGTTTATTGGTACTCCAAAATTGATAGAAATCTCAGGAATGTGTAAGAACAAAACTGAAGTTGCAGCCAGTAGAGCTTCTTATTCTCTCTTATTGGTTGACAAGAACTGAGTTTATTTGTCATTTTCCCATCAGAGTCTCAGTTCCACAGGTTCACTGGCAAACTGGAGCGTTAGCTGAAAAAGATCTTTTATTGTTCATGTAACTTTACTTGGAGAGCCTTCAACCAACAATATCCCACCCTATATGGCCTTATAGCCTACATTCATTTATACCCCACCTTGTCCCAAGGGGGATTTGAGTAAGCTACAGTATACATCCAACACAGTGAAGGGAAATAAATATGCTTGGAAATTGGAGCACAAAGGAAAACAAACCAGTGAAAGCCAGTAGTCAGTCACAAATTTGACTCCAAGCTTCCTAGTAGCCAAAATAAAGAGGAAAGACCATAAGATAAAAAACAGGTCAGTTATAAATTGGACTCCATCAAAAGTTTTAAAGTTTTGTGCTGAAAATGGAACCATCAAGAAAGTGAAAACACAACCCACAGCATGGGTGAAAATATTTACAAAGCATATATCTGATAAGAGACTAGTATCTAGAAACTGTAAAGAATTCTTGTAACTGAATAATAAAAAGGCAAATAACCCAATTAAAATGGGTAAAAAATTGAATAGACATTTTTCCAAAGAAGACATACAAATGGCCAATAAGCATGTGAAAAGATGTTCCACATCATTAGACATTAACCACAATGAGATACCACTTTAAGCCCACTGGATAGTTGTAATCAAAAAGGCAGATAGAAACAAGTGTTGGTGAGAATGGAGAGAAAGTAGGACCCTCATACACTGCTGGTGGGGATTTAAAATGGAGCAGCACATTGGAAACCAATCTGGCAGTTTCTTAGATGATTAAACATACCGTTAATCATATGACCCAGCAGTTACACTCCTAGTTACATACCCAGAGAAATGAAAACATAGCCACACAAAAACTTGTACACAAATGTTCATAGTAACATGCTCTGTAATAGCCAATAAGTGGAAACAACACAAATGTCTATCACCTGATGAATGGATAAACAAAATGTGGTGTATTCATACAGTGGAATACTATTCAGTCATAAAAAGGAATTATGTACTGATACAATCCTCAACATGAATGAACCTTGAAAACATTATGCTAAGTGAAAGAAGCCAATCACTAAAACCACATATTATATGATTCCACTTATGCGAAATGTCCAGAACAGGCAAATCTGTAGAGACGGAAAGTACTTTAGTGGTTGACTGTAAAGTTAGGGAAAGGGATGAGGGAGGGAAATGGGGTTTTAGGAGGTGATGAAAATATTCTAACCATAGATTGTGGTAATGGCTGCACAACTCTTAAAATCATTGAACTATCACTTTGAACAAGTGAATTTTATGGTTATGTGAATTATGTTTCAGTAAAGAAATCTCATTCAGTAAAGGAAAGTATATTTCAGTAAAGGAAAAGAAAAAAGAGTTTCTCAGTTTTATACGACTGTTTCTTGTAAGGAATATCCTTCAGTGCAGGCTATCTTAATACCCAATGCAAAAAGCAATTCTAGGAGGACCCAAAACAATGTGATACTAGGACACATTTTGCCACACACATAGCTTTTAAATTCTAATTAACCAACACTGTGTATACAATTTCAGGTAAAGCCTTGTTCTCCCACTTCTTAACAGTTGCTTTTGTGATGTACTGTTTGAAGGCATTATTGTTTTCTTGTGAAAATTTGTTCTGTGTGAGGAGGTTTGAGAGGGTGTGACATTGCCTTAACACATGCCAACACATGGTTGACAAATGTAAGCAGTTGATAAGTTGATTCCAAGTTTCCATTTTCCCCATTGCCTTGGGAAGTTAATTTTCAGTTCTTCCAGTTTCTCCTCTCTGATGGATATAAAAAGCCTCAGGAACAGCAAACTGTTACTGTTCATTATTCTTCCCTGCCTTCTTTTAAAAAATTGGTATTGGAGGAACTAACAGGGTTCTCCTAATAAGATCTTTCTTGCTACAACTGGTAACCTTTTCATATATTAGCGCTTTTACTGTCTTAAAATGAAGATGCAAGAAAGTTTACCTGTTGATACTAATTCTTAAATAGCTTCCTTTTCCAAAAGTGAGGGAGAAGAGGGCCTTCTTAGTAATTGGCCTGCTGTCTTGCACAGCGAATGGAAGCCATGTGGGTTGGAAATGTCAGCCTCTGCTGTGTCTCTCCTCCCAGATGGTACATGAATTTGTATTCAGAATTGAATAGATTTATGCCTTTGCCAGCTTAGTACTCCACCCCCGGAAAAGAAATAACCCTTCACTTATAACCCACTTTTCTCTCCTTCCAAATGCCAGTCTGTTATTCAACGGCCACTCCATTTCATTAAGGACAGTTGGACCCCACACAAGTTGCTTGAAATCATTAAGAAATAGTTTTAAATAACTTTTTAAAATAGGACACAGCAGCTACAGATCTAATATCATCTGAACTATCACAAACTAAAGAACAGTTGTAATATTAAATGATTTGACTGGACATATTTTGATATGTGAACGTTAAGACGTAGATTAGCAGCTGGCTATTTAAAATGAGGAAAACGTCGTAACTCTTGTTTCTTCTAGTCAGCTTGATTGACCCCATTGTCTTAGCTATGGATGACATTAGCTAAAAGGTTCTCGTGCCACTCACAATGTGAACAATCTTAGAAACTCTCCCCACCTCATATTTCCCCCCAATTTAGTTTTTCGCAGTAATCCTGTCGCTTCTCTAACTAGTCGACTTTTATTAGGGATGGGAATAGGCTTAAAGGTGGGACGCTGGGATGTCTGTGCTGGCAGCAGTGCTGTTGGTTTACTCACTCTTTTTCTGCCTTCATTTTTGCATGCCACTGCTCCTGCCTCTTACAGCCACAGTAGAAGCGGTAGAGGCCCGGGAAGGTATGGCCATATTCCTATGATAGATGTGATCATGTGTCTGTCTACTGGTTTTAAAAGCTTTGTCAACATTCGAAATCTTTTATTATTGCATCACCAGAACTGTAACAGTGAGGAAAGGAAGAGATATCTCCAGGCGTGCTCACAAAGTATTTCCTTTGTGTCCTGTATTTGTATTAATTTAAATGATCTTCTCCACAGCTGATGTCCTTTCTGGGCTCTCTCATTTTTAATGCAATGACTGAAGCTTAAGCAACTGGTCATGGGGGTTCAAATGGTGTAATCTCATAGCCCTTCCATATCCAAGAGGCATCCATTTGATTATCAGAAATTCAAACCCTCAGCCTCTTTATCTAATGATTCCAAATGACATCAAAAGTGGAGGCAAAAGTAGATAGGATTTAGTTTGATTTGTTTTTGAGGTTGCCCTAAGTCAGTCAACCTAAATTATCTTTGTTTCTATGAAAACAAATTTTAAGTAACAAATTATCTATGAATTCTGAGGATGAAAACCATTGGAATCGATATACTTGTGTTATAAATTTAATTGTTCTGTTAGATAAGATGGTTCACAATGGGAATGCCTTTCCTTGGTAATACAAAAGTTCAATCAGAAAGAAAATATCTAGGAACTATTTTTTAGATGGCTTTTAACTTACATTCAGCTCCTGGTTGTGCAAGATAAAAAGCTGTCCTTCTAAACAAACTTTTTTGTGTGGTCTATGTGATGTTTGTGTTAGAGCAGCTACTCTGCTTAACTTGTTCTGTTATTCTAGTGTTGCCTTTTTTTCTCTCTCACTGAGCACGTTTCTGGCCCATAAGAGACTCTTTCAAATGTATTGGGGCTTTTTGTCAGGTCTACTTCTGCTATGATTAATTGAGCTATGAAAATGACTTTCACAGTTTCCGTGGCCCTTTGGGCCTTAAGGAAGCAGTAGCTTCAGACCAGGCTAATTGAAATCAAATATTGCTCAATCCCTTCACCAGACATGTGCTCCGCAGCCACCCTTCTGTGTTTTTCTCTAGGAGGTTGCTGTATGCTAAGAAACTTAAAGCTGGTCGCTTTACTGTCTAATTGAGCTCCTCCCTTTCCTGTTTTTCTGTAGCCATCAGAGGGTTTTCGCTTCAGCACAGGATCCGGAGTTTTGAAGAAGCCCGAGGTCTGGACCGAATTAATGAGCGGATGCCACCCCGCAAAGATAGCCAGTACTTTGATGGGCCGGTGAAATTAGTCCAACCAAACGCTGCGCACAGGAGTGACAAGGGGAGAAGGGCCAGTAATGACTCAGAGCCCTGCTGTGGCACAGGTGGATCCAAGACTTAATAATCAATTTTATTTATTTATTATTGGAAAACAAAACAAAAACAACTGAAACAACTTAAACCTGGAGGTGCATTCATAATACACTCTGCATTTACTCTGTAAGAAAGGTGACCATTTTATAAATTCTTTTAATTTATGTTTAATATATACATAAAAAGTGAATGTGTTTTGTTTTTCCTTTTTTTCCCCCCCCTAATTTTTAGGAACTGATCTGATTGTCTGATACATAGTGAAGTCTTGTGCTATAAAGGGGACCTTCCCCCTAATAAAAGGGCCTTGGAAACCTCTACCCTGGGTTTCTGACTTGAACTAGCCAGCCTTTTCTCTTGTTTTTGGAGGGTAATATCTTTAATTTCAGACTAATCATTTTTCAAACACAAAAGGGTTTTTTCTTTTCTATTTTTTTTTTTTCCTTTCTACAGGGTACCATTGAAGATCTCTTAGATTTCAGTGGCTAAAACTTCTCTTCTTATGGAAAACTTGATTATAGTAGAACTCCTAAGTGAATAACCCAAACCCAGTGATTTTAAGGGCCAAGGGAAATGTTTTCCATGATAACCTACTTTCTTCTGGACTCTCAATTACTCAATGTATTCTAGTATGGCGAAATAAAAAATAATGAGGGATTTTCGTAGAATTACTTAAAATTTGTTCATCTAACCGTGGGCATGATTGGTTTAAACTTCCCTTAGAACTTTGGAGGTTTCTTAACTGTTGCCAGATCCTTTTGCTTTTTTTTTTTTTTTTTTTAATTTTTTGCGGTACGCGGGCCTCTCACTGCTGTGGCCTCTCCCGTTGCGGAGCACAGGCTCCGGACGCGCAGGCTCAGCGGCCATGGCTCACGGGCCCAGCCGCTCCGCGGCATGTGGGATCTTCCCGGACCGGGGCACGAACCCGTGTACCCTGCATCGGCAGGCGGACTCTCAACCACCACGCCACCAGGGAAGCACCCTTGCTTTTATTTTTGAACACTAGGTGATTTACCCCATCTGCAAAGGAAGCGACATTTCTAAATATAAATGCCCTCTGTAGAGCCTTCGATGGTAGGAAGTGTTTATGCCCTTCTGTGTTACTGCATCAGCTCTCACATCTATCCTCCCCGCCGTCCATCTGTTTTTCTGTGTCAGCATTTTTGAAACCAACAGGGGTAATGGAAACTGACTAGGTTAAAATGGTCCCCCTGTGAACTGGAAGTCTTGCTAAAGGGCATTGGATGAGTGAGGATTTCCTGTCTATCAATTACTGGAATGTTCCTCCATGTTTCAGCACTCATTATATTGAACTGTGTGTCGGTCTCTGTCAGCGTATTTTGGAATACAAAAACAAGTGATCAAATACAAGGTTTGAATAATCTTTCCTTAGTTTTTCAAGTCACAGCCAACTAGTGAAGGAAATTTCAGGGATCCTTAGGCTCCCATTTTTGGTTTAGCCTGATGACAGGTGCCATGTCATAATACTCATTGGTCAGCCTGTAGTGAAAGTGCATGTCTGGGCCACACTACATCAAACTGCATATTTGTGGAATTCCTTAATGTCATTTGGGATATAGGAGTCCAGCATTAAAGCAAGTATCCCAGACAGTAGTACTTTATGTTTGGAGCTTCAAGAACACCAGAAACCTTTTTTCAAAAAACATAATTTCAGGGAATTCCCTGGCAGTCCAGTGGTTAGGACTCTAGGCTTTCACTGCTGAGGGCCCAGGTTCAGTCCCTGGTCGGGGAACTAGGATCCCACAAGCCGTGTGGCACGGTTCAAAACAAAACATAATTTCATTAGAAGAATGAGGATTTAGCCCATCTATCTGTTTTTCCTATGCCTTGCTAACAGTTCCCAATTTGTTTATGACAGAGATCAAAGCACTTTGGAGATTGGAATTTGGTGGCGTAGAGTGCTCTGTTAACAAAAAAGATAGGAAGGATATTGGGAAGGAGATAAAAGATCTCTTACTGGGTTGTGAGTAAAATCTTTGAAAGAGGAGAGAAAGAGTCTCCAGTAGCTGTCTTTACTGATCATCATTTCTTTATAATCAAAGAGGAATTCATCACCTGGATATCCTCATACTCCTCCCTCTCCCAATCCCAATAGGGAAAGAGCCACTGTTTTGGAAATCTCACCTAATGTGACAGTCAGTTCACAGGACAGGTTTGATAGATGGGAGTCCCTGATTCCTTTCTCTTTTCCATTGAGGCTATTGTTATACACACACAGTCCACAGGTAGAAACCGTGGGCTTCAATCTTAAGGACTTCAATCAGCAGGCAAGTAGTGAAATAGTTACTACAAATCCTTATAAGCAAAAAATAGTATTAGGAAAAAAAAAAAAAGACAATTACTTTGGAAGGTCTTCATTTTCTTCCCAAAATGAAGTAGTACGATAAAGCAATTTTCCTTGACAGAGCCATGTGAAAAGATGTATTTTACAGGTAACTTTTGAGCTGTTGAAGGTTCAGCCGGAGTAGAGAGTTAAGTGGTCACGATTCAAGAAAATTGGAGGGGGTTTAAAAGAGCATAGCAGCAGCTCTGGAAGGAAGTTAGGTTTGAAGATCCTGTTGAATTCTAAAGGTAAAGGCATTTCTTATGTTCTGTAGAAAGCTGGGGTGTGTATTTCAGCACTTTAGAAAGTTGTGTGGTGAGTGTGTCTGTCTGGTATAAGTAGCTTTTTTTTTTTTAATTAATTAATTTATTTATTTATTTTTGGCTGCGTTGGGTCTTGGTTGCTGCGCCTGGGCTCTCTCTAGTTGCGGTGAGCGGGGGCTACTCTTCGTTGCGGTGCGCAGGCTTCTCACTGCGGTGGCTTCTCTTGTTGTGGAGCACGGGCTCTAGGCGCGCGGGCTTCAGTATTTGTGGCACGCAGGCTCAGTAGTTGTGGCACGCGGGCTCTAGAGCGCAGGCTCAGTAGTTGTGGCTCACATGCTTAGTTGCTCCACGTCATGTGGGATATTCCCGGACCAGGGCTCGAACGCGTGTCCCCTGTATTGGCAGGCAGATTCTTATCCACTGCCCCACCGGGGAAGTCCTACAAGTAGCTTCTTAAAGCCAGACCAGCAGGCAGTGCACCTATATATGCATTTGTACCTGTGATTCAAGACAGTTTAGAAGGCATAAACCGGTGCTTCCCTGGTGGCGCAGTGGTTAAGAATCCTCCTGCCAATGCAGGGGACACGCGTTTGAGCCCTGGTCCAGGAAGATCCCACATGCCGCGGAGCAACTAAGCCCGTGCGCCACAACTACCGAGCCTGCACTCTACAGTCCATGAGCCACAACTACTGAGCCCACGTGCCACAACGACTGAAGCCTGCGCACCTAGAGCCTGTGCTCCTCAACAAGAGAAGCCACCACAATGAGAGAAGCCCGCGCACCACAATGAAGAGTAGCCCCCGCTCGCTGCAACTAGAGAAAGCCTGTGCGCAGCAACGAAGACCCAACGCAGCCAAAAATAAATAATTAAAATAGATAAATTTTTTTAAAAGGTAAAAATAAATAGATAATAATAGAAGGCGTGAACCTTAGGAATATATTGATATAACAGCACTTGTTCTTCCCTTTAGACTTCATTGGAGAGTTTTAACATTTTTTAATGTTTTAATCTGAATAGTAGCTCCCGAGATGGCTGGTGGCCTGCCCTGAGTTTGCCATAAAACTGCCTGGGGCCTGATAGTCTGACTGGGGCCATCATTTCAAACAAACATTTTGACTGCTGTCAGCGCTCTGTGGTGTTGCTGTTTTCAAAGCCTCTTCTGTTTTTACTAAATCTTCCCCCTTGAATGTTCTAAAGATACTAAAAATACTTTTCTCTTGTTCTCCTTCACTTTAAAGTCCACAGAGACGTTATTCAACTTCTCTCATGGGGGTTGGGGGGACGCATCAGAGGGCTCCTTTGTAAACTTTTCTGAAATACCAGTTTAGAAATGACACTTCCCGAAGACCAGTTTTCCCAATTTTGTTTACATCCACGTCATATGAAGTTACAAATTGATCAGATGACAGTTCTTGTTAATAAAAATTTTAGAACTCATCTAATACAAGTTCAAAACATACATCTTTTTTTAATCTCTGTGTTCTGAATA
The DNA here is from genome assembly GCF_003676395.1 of Aethalodelphis obliquidens. NCBI lineage: Eukaryota > Metazoa > Chordata > Mammalia > Artiodactyla > Delphinidae > Aethalodelphis > Aethalodelphis obliquidens. The sequence goes on from NW_020838018.1 coordinate 8,228,755, forward strand.
TTTAGAGAAAAAGTAAAAGAATAAGCCGCGTGTGTGTGCGTGTGCGTGTGTGTGTGTGAGAGAGAGAGAGAGAGAGAGAGACGGAATGCTAAAACAAAAGCAGCCTGTTTTCTTTAAAACCTCAAGGTAACACTTAGGTTATGGGTACAGACATTGCTGATTCGCTGGCCTTTTTTGACTAGATATTGACCAGCAGGGTGAAAATGGCTTATGGATGGGTATGATGTGGCTTCTTGCCTAGGGATAGACGAATCAGACTCTCCAGGAATATCAGTATTCTTCATACCCTTTTATCTATATTTACCTTGCCTTTTCTGTTCCTACAGAACATTTGCAGTTCCATGAATCAAGTTTTTCTCAATAGCAAAGATTTGCTTTCTTATCCTGATAACAGGATAACTGACTTCGTGACACTATTCAGAATAGGAAAAGGAAAGCTCTTAATTGTTTTGTAAACAGATTATTATTATTTAATGTCATTATGGAGCAAGGGTGGGATTTCTTCAAATTGGATAACTTGGGGCCTTGGCATTGTCCCTTAGATCCTCTTCTGAGTAATTTTAAAACACAAAGTTTGGGACTTCCCTGGTGGTCCAGTGGTTAAGACTCCACACTTCCAACACAGGGGACGTGGGTTCGAACCCTGGTCGGGGAACTAAGATCCCACATGCCTTGGGGTGCGGCCAAAAGATTAAAAAACAAAACAAAGTTTGAGGCAGCTGCTCTCTGTAAGAAAAATATTGCAAACCATGCCTACATGAGATACAGCCAGACTTACTGCTCATGGTCATTACTCAATAGTCCCTCTAGCCTCTTGGAGTAAGTAAGGCTGAAATCTGTTCCCTCTACCCTCCCTTGTTTTATGTAAATATTGTAGCTGATCTCCAGAAGTTTTGACTGTACCATATCTATAAATACAAAACTCAAGCTCTTGAGAGTTACGTTCATCCTGACCAATCTGGGTGACCAGTTAGTTAAAATGGTTTAGGAAGAGCTTGTACCAGATTGACTGATTCATAGTTTTTCTTTGTATTAATTTTCAGATTTTTTCCTCCAGTTTTTGTATTGAAAATTACTTTCGTACCCAGAAAGACTTGTTGAGATATCATTCTAGAATCTCCGATATTTATTATAGTTGTTATAGTAACAGTGGAACCCAAGTGTTTTTCAAAGCATTATTCAGCTTTCCCTACCCTGGGAGAAAAGACTTCAGAGGGAGCGTGAACCCAGAGCCCCAGTTGTGGGAATGAGGCTCCAATTTCCTAAATCACTTGTGGTTATAAACATGGATACCACCTTGTCTGGCACCCAGGTCCATATCTTTTCTGAAATCTGCTATAGCAGAGAGTAAAGGGCAGTCTAGGGAGCCCAACAATAGCTGGAGGAGGGTTTGGATTACCTGGAGGACACCTCCGAAGCATTGTAATGCCACAGTCCCTCTTCAGCACTGCTGTGATCAAACACTCAGAGGAAAGCCATAAGAAAGGGCAGACGCGCATAGAGCAAGTTGTGTAGTCGAAAAACACTCTTATCTTGAGTCCAGCAGAGAACTGCATTCACAGTAGAGCTTTGTGCCACTGATAGAGTGTGAAAGAGGAAACCTATATTACTCTGAGACTTGTGACCTGACCTGCCTATGTCTAGCCAGCCAAAGTGAATGGGGTCAGGGTTAGCTGCCTTCATCTATGCAGTCACAAAGGTAAAGATGATACTGGAGACTATATTCCCTCCCGGGAGGCCGTGGCCTCACGCCCCATCAACCTTGGCAAGACTTGCTAAATAACACCTTTGTCCAAGACGGGGTTATGCATCTTCTCGTCTTCTACACCCCCATGACAAGCCGAGGTGGTTTAAGATCAAGAAGTGAGGAGTGGATGTGGATCGTCCCTCTGAGCAGCTCTAAAGGAGGGCCACGTACGCTGCCTTCTTGTAAGTTCTTGCCCAAATTCCCTTCACTCCCTTAACATAGCTGTCTCCAAATAACGTGTGTGTGTGTGTGTGTGTGTGTGTGTGTGTTCATGTTAAAGTGAAGTGCATGTAATAAGAAGGAGCTCTACTGTACATTTTGATTTGTGGCAATAAAGATGTGGGTTTTGTCTGTCAAAGAAACTTTTTGAAGATACCATCATGAATGCCCCACTTTTCCTTTCTCAGTGTACTGTGACCAATAGCTCTGTTTCCTAACAGAAATGTCAGCAGGCATTTTCCAAGAAAGGATCCTGGTTTTGCTTCCTAAATGAGGGGGTCAGACACATGAGACTAGCTAGTGGTGTAAATTTTTTAAGGCGTTTCTGAATGATGAATTATTTGCTTGTGCTTAGAGGTTACTGGCTTTTTCTTGTTTCAGTTATGTTAAGGCAAATGGTGGAAATGTTATTTATTGGCAGAAATCATAAGTCTTTTTTGTGAACAAGAAATTAATTTGTTAAAACTTTCTTACTGTACATTAGAAGTCATCTTGAAAAAAAGAAGAAATTAAATGATAACTTTATTGGCTCCCTGTGTCTTTATTTCCTTGTGGAGCACACTTGTATTTGGCTCTTACCCATTCAGTAATTCTGGAAGTCAAGGGAAAGCCTGATGTTTGATGTCTGGTCTGGTCCCTGACAATGCCAAGGAATTCTCCCCTCAAGGAAAGGAATCCCATCACAATAAAAGGAACCTCTTTTCTTCACGTCTTCAGCTCCCTAGTTTTCAATCTGCTTTGCTGGCTGCGGTGGTGGTTCTATTTTTCCCACTCAGAACCCGTTCCCTTGCCCTGGCCTCATTCCTGGCACTTTGCCCACCACGAAATCACACTCAAGTCCCAGCTCCTTCTGTGGTTTCTCCGGCAGAGGCCGCTACTTGAAGAAAAGGAAGAAAGACATCCCAGAAAATGTACAGTCTTTACAAAAGATAAAAATAATTTTTATTAGAGCAATTTAATAACTCTGCACATGGTCCTAATAATAGACACAGATAAATTCCATCTTGGGAGAAGTTGAAGAAGAAGAAGCCAGAGAGGAATTGAATGTGGAGTTGAACCCCCCAAGAAAGGAAGTGTCAGACCAGCCTTGATTCCTCTGGAAAGTCGAAATACCATGAGGTGCTGTGGACTCACAAGGAAAAATAACTCCTCTGGGCAGGTGGGGGTTAGGGGATAGGCTCTTCAGAGAGGAAAATGCATCAGTGAGGGGATTCTATGAGCTATGGCAGTAGAGGCAGAAAGTCTAAATCAGGAGCAGCCAGGCCTAAGTAAGGCAATTTCACCATCGGTACAGACACACCAAGGGCCACATACAGGCTCAAAAACGAGCCCAGATTTCTCATTCCAAATGGTTAAGTGTGCATTTTGGGATCTTTGTTTATCCCAATAGCATCCTAACTTAGCAATGTCCTTATACCTCAGCTAAAGCTTCAGTAAAACGAGGTCATATTTGCCCTTATTTCAGAGTTGTGAAAAAAAAAAAAAATTTAAGCCTGGAAATTAAGAACTCAAATGCAAAGTCATATTTACCTCTCACCACATCTAGATCCAATCCCTACTTTCTTGCCTGCTATGTGTAATCGCCTGGTCTTTTTGTTTTTCTATCACAACTTTCAGGTTTTAGAAAGTCGGTTCAATTTTGATACAGTGGATTAATAATGGTAAATTATCCTTTTTAACGTTGCTGCAGTTCAGGAGAAGGTTCATTTTAGAATTCAAGGAGGTGGGAAGACAAGGTCATTCTTTGTTTGGAGGCCAGACCTCGTGGTGTCCACCGGCTAGTGAATCAAGCCGTCTTATCTTCCTTATCTCAGTTTACCTGCTAGGAAAGGGTGATGCAGACCTAGTTTTCCAGCTCTTGGTCTGTGTGCCCTTCTTTGTGGCTGAGTTAACTTGGCTGGGTTTTCCCTCTGAGGTCATTGCTTATTTATCTTTCCCTTATAAAATCTGCTTTCTGAAGAGCTGACAGCCACTTGCTCTTTCTTTCTCTCCTGAGAACTAAAAGAGGTTCATCTGTAGCCCAGTTCTTCTCAAAGACACCCCATCTGCACATTGTGCTTGTTTGCTCATCTATAAAAGGAGGGAGAGAGAGAACAGTGGCTGGTGTGATGTCAGTGTAAAGGCCTCCTTGAAGATAGACTAGATAGTTGGTCAAAAGGCTGAGTTCTCTCCCAGTCTTCGGGGTTTGGATGCGGCTGACTCTGAGAACCTTGAATAGACTGCTGTTACATCATGTGTGTGCTATGGAGAGATCTGTGCCAGGCAGGCCTGAAGGCCTCATTCTGTATCCCATGGGGATCCACTCACCCTGGCTGCCAGCCTCCAACACTGACTATCCCTGACCTGTAATGGGTATTTTTTCACTCACAGAGATCCCTTGTTTTACAGCAACTACACCGAAACACTTGGGTTAGGCCATGCCATTGTCAGCTTCAGAGGGTCTTCCAAGACCCACAGTGGGTCACTTGTGTTCCCCTTCTGTTGCTCCTGTTCCCATGAGTGTTTGGCCTGATGAGGACCTTGGGTAGAACTTGGCTGGCAACATTAGCAAGAGCTGGAATCAGGAGTGGACCCAGGAGAAAGGGATGGAGCCCAGGGGATGAAACAGTCCAGATCTGTACTCCTGTCTCTGATGGGACTTGGTTTCAGTTCCTCACTAATGGGTCACTGTGGTCTCCCCCTGTAGAGAAGTCCAAAATCCTCAAATGGGACAGTGCTTTCTTTGCTAGTCCATTCGGGTGGACTTTGCTCAGTATCCCTGGTGGGGAGAAAACACTCTTCTGAGAGCACAAATTAAACACCCGCTCATAGCCTAACTAAAGAATATACGAGAGTTCGTTCATTCCTGTGGAGGAGAAAAGAAGGAATAGCAGATGCTCTTCCTTTGTCTAACGTGGGGGGGACTGAGGCACAGAGCCGGGGAGCCACTTGCCTGCTCAGGGTCCATCTGAGTGTGACATTCAAATGCCAGACCCCCAGCACCAGACACAGACACTCCTCAAGAACTGAGAGTTCAGGTTTGCGTCTTCTGGGATCCCTGGCTTCCTTTTTCCCACTGGAGAAGTGAAACTGAATTCTCTGCTCACCCTACTCACTTAAATAAAAAGCTACCTAAGTGCTCTTTCCATTCATCCTTCCTCTTGGTGACGGAGGCTGGTGTTCAGAGCGACCCACATTCCTGTATGAACAGCCAGCACGCCTCTCCCCCTCCGTGTGAAGAGCCACCACATCTATTGCTAGTCCCTTGGCTAATCATCCTGTAGTGTGGTGGGCGTGGACGGACCTGAGTTGACACGGGGGCCCCTGGGGGATAATCCGTGGAACAAAAGGTGGCGGCCTCAAGGAGCAGGGTGAGGGTAGGGCCCGCTGCGACCAGGATCAGATAGCTAGAAAAAACACAGCGGTTATGTAACAGTGTTTACTGTGGCTCAGGTGGCCCTGAGAAGGCAGAGGCAGTCCCCTGACAAAAGGCCGTGCCAGAGATGGGGAAGACTCACAGGAACAGAGGTCCCTGTCAGGCGATAAGCGAGTTGGCCAGAGGAGATAGTGCATTGGGATGAAAGGAATCTGCTCTGTTGTTGACAACAGCTAGGTCACCTAGCACGGCCTTCCCTATCTTCAGCTTCTCCCTAAGCCATGCCAGCTCTCTGCCCGGTCAGGCCAGCCGCAAGCAGAGCTGAGGCTGGGGGGAGGAGCAGAGAAATCAGACACCTGGTTTTTGGCTGAATCTCCGGATTTCACTCCTCTTTTTCCTTTAATCTCCCACTTTTCAAAGAGGAGGGATTCTTCTCCCTAAACATGGGCAGAAAAGGAGTCGTCGGTCCAGGTTCCTTAGGCTCTGTGCTCCCACCGGTCTCTCATCCTGTCTCCTGTGAGGCTGTGTGTGGGAGGGATCCTGTTAGAGCTCCTCCTTGGTCCAAGCACACAGCCTGTGACTCCTGAGAGGGAGAGTTATTTCCAGTGGTGCCAGGGCAAAGCAGGTTCTGACCTGAGAGAGAAGGTGATGAGCACAGCAGGGCCTAAGCGGACGGGAAGAAGTCAAAGCAGCTTAGGAGGAAGGCTCCAGCGGGGCCTACCACACCTCCTCCTACAAAGCTGTTTACCGGACTCCCCACCCCCATAGAGATGAGGCTGGTAGCCAGTCCCCAGCTCTTCGCCCATGGCTGCCACCTCCCCTTGTGAGAAACAGGAAGTTGGGACCTTTGTCGGCTCAGCTGCACCCTCTACATTAAATATTTATCTTGGAGTCCAGGTCAGAGCCCTAGAGAATAAGAGAAGCTCACTGCTGGTGAGAGGGGGTATGGCCAGGATTCCTGGAGTTGGAAGATTTCAGCTTCACCATCTTTGGAGAAAAGGAAGAACATGAAAGAGATGTGGCCCTTAATCGCAAGGATCCTGACAGGTGGGGAAAAAAACTGGTGACGGGCTAGGCAGGCACATACTTTGTCCCTGAGGGAGGGAAGAGGATGGCGCCTAAGGGTGGGCAGGTATCCAAGCTTTAGGAGAGGGGAGATGCACTGCTGCCTGCCCTCAGGTAGTCCCAGATCTCCTCCCTCCTTTCTGAAGCTGACTTCTGTGGGCAGGGGCTACCCATCCCACCCCCATCCCTTCAGCTTTCCTGGTGAATCAGAGATTCTTGGAAGGGGCCTTAAAGGGGGATCTGGTTCAGTTCCCTTATTCAGTGCAATAGTTGCCTTTACGAAGATGCCCCACAAGTGGCAGACTTGGAACCTCTGAAATCTCTTTCTTGGAGACCTTGGATCTGCTTCGGAGCATGCAGCCAGTCTGCTAGTGCAGCCAGTCTGTTGCCACACTGACAGCCCTGCAGACACTGGAAGCTAGGTGGCATGCCTCTCTCTCTCAAGCCTCTTCTCAACCTAAGCCTCTCCTTCCGCTTTTCACACGTGAGACTGTTTCGAGCTGGTTCCCCACAACCCGGATAGCTCTTTTACCTGAACTGGGAAAAGATATAGCTGATAGCATCAGTGATGGTAGGGATTTAAAAATACGGTTTCATCTTTCTCCATTCCCTTTTTTCTCAACTTTTGAGTTGAACGATGTGCTTGGGAAACACTCTGAAGTGCATGGTGACCTTAGGGCACCAATCTAACTCCCAGTAGGTCTGCGATAAACATTTTCATATTTTCATAATCTATAATTGATCACTCCCAAAATAGATCTGAGATTGTCCAGCAGGTATTTGCTATCTGGTGGGCTTGGGGTCCCAGAGCCAAGCCAGGGGCTAAGAAGTGGTACCCCAGAGTCTGTCCACTAGCAGTTAAGCATTCATTAAGTACCCTCGCTGTAACAGGCCCTATGCCGGCACAGAGGCTTGGGGGAGAAGGGGAAGATGGGATGGCCAAAGGGGTTGGGAGCCAACTGGCGCGCGTGGGCTCTTGGGACCTGTTGTCAGAGCAGCAGGAACAGCGGAAAAGCAGCAAGATCAAAACAAGGACGGTGTATGGGAACACCAGGACCCTGGTAACCCCATCCCCGCCAAAGGGACCCCGCCCTCGTCCTCTTCAGGGGCGCGGCACGCCCAGCGAGTCGCTGTTTTAGGCCGATTTCCTCCCGCGCTGTCCTCCGCGGGCCTTGCACGTGTGTGAGCATCCGCCCGTTTGCCAGTGCATGCGCGCATGTGTGTGTGTTTGCACTCGCCCGGACGCGCGCTCACGCAATCACAAACTCTCTCCCCAAGTGGGCAGAGAGGCGGCAGGGCCTAAACTCGGCCCGCTAGGCCACTCTGCCTGTGCGGCGCCTTTATCACGGCCCCAGCCTGTCTGCATCCCGGTCCCGTTTCCGAGGCCGCCGGCTCCGTATCAGTTGCTGGCTGACCCGGGTTCTTTAATCATTCCTGCCCTCTGTCCTGGCTCCGCCGTGCAGCGGCTCCCTTCCCACCCGCTGGAAATGTCGCTGGAAACTCTGAGTGGCGCTCGCTGGCCCCCGCCCTGCGGTGGGGGCCGGGGAAGCAGCTGGGAAACCGGAGCGGGCTCCCCGGGGACCCTGGGCGGTTCCTCCCGGCGCCGCCTCGCGGCCGGCCCGGCCCCTGGCAGGGCCCACGCCGTCCTCGCTGCCCGCCCGCCCGCCCGCGCCCCGACGGGGAGCACTCGCCCGCTCCGGGCCGGCCGGCCCGAGCCCCCGCCCTCCACTCCAGCCCGGCCCACGGACCAGATCGCAGGGAGACACATTACGCCGCGCGCGCGCCTCTCACGGTCCTTCCTCCCAGCGCTGGCCCTCGCCCCCCTCCCCCAACTCCGGCTCCGTCGATTCCCCTCTTCCTCCTCTGGGGCCGGCCTAGCGGAGCCTGTCCTGACCCGGTCACGAGGGCGGACGGCACAGCCCGGACTTCTCCCTGCCCGCCCTCCCTCCCCGAGGGCCCGTCGCGGCTGCGCCAGGCAGGAGCCGCGCAGAGATGCTCCTGTCTTCTCGGGCGTCCTCAGTCCCCGCCACCTGCTCGCCTGGGAAGGTAGGTGCCGGGAAGGAGAGGCGGTGGAGAGGAGACGCGGCGGGGGGGCGCAGTCGAGGAGGGACCCGCATCCAACACGAGGGGAAGGCAAGGAGCCCCTCCCCCCGGGGTCCTGGTCCCAAACTCCGGGGAGGAGAGAGGTGAGAAGTCCCCCCCTCAATCCAGATAAGGTGAAATTCGAGAAAACCTGTCCTTGTCCACGTGGACTTGTAGCTGGAAAATACCCCGGAATGCGCCTAGGGCCAGGCCCCCAAGGTCAGGGCAGTACTTAGAGGGAGGAAGGCGTCTGCCAGCTACAGCAGGGCTACTTCACCTCTTCTAGCCCTTTGGAGCTGGCTGCCGGGGTGAAAGGCTGCCTGAATCCTGGGAGGACCCCAGGAATTTCCTGGCACCCCTGTCCCCTGCCAGATGCTGGACCCATTGACCCCCGTGCCTCCATCTTCCCTGCGAGAAGTCCTCCTTATCGTCTCCTGGTGCAGCCGCCAGGAGGAAAACTCAGCCCACCCTTCCCCACCCACCCCTGCATATCCTGAGACGTGCGTCCCCGGGAGCTGTGTTGGGGAGGGTCAGGCTGGGCCACCAAGGATCAGCAGACCCTGGAAAATCAGGTGGTGTGGGCAGAGCTCCTACCCGCCCCTTCCTTACTGGAGGGCCCTTCTCAGTGAGCACAGCAGGGTGGGCCTCAGGGAGAGGGAAGCAGGCTGGGTCAGCTGATGGGCAGGACTGCCAGTGCTGACCTCGCAACTTGGCCTCCGGTGGTCAGCTGGCGGGGGAGGGGTTGCGGCTAGGAACCAGCCTGCCCCAGCCCTCGGATCTCCCGCTCTCCCCCGCCTCAATTTCCCCCGCAAAGGGAGGGAGAGCAGCAGGAACAGGGGTGTGTCTGCCTGTTTCGGTTTTGGTAGGAGTCCTAATTGGATCCAGCTGGTGAGAGGCCCCTCCTCCAGCCTCAGCCCTCTACTCCCCTCACAGCTAGAGGTGGGCCCGGAGAAGCTGGGTCCCAGCAGGTCTTTTCGAATGTCAGAGGGAATCCCCACTCAGACTAGAGTCAGGGAGCTGCCCCCAGCCTAGTGTGTACCCTGCAGCACCGCCCCCCTACCATGGCTGAGCAGGAACTGGGTACAGCAGTAATCACAGCCCCCATTGCACCTTCATCCTCTCTGGCCTCCACAACACTTGTGCTGCTCATATGAGCCCCCCACTGCACACACATACACCCACTGCACACACCTGCACTGCACACACACATCTCCACTGCACACACACACCTGCACTGCACACCCACCCACACTGCACATGCACCTGCACTGCACACATACACCCACACTGCACACACACACCCACACTGCGCACACACTCTGCACACACACCTGCACTGCACACACATACCCCCACTGCACACACGTGCCCCCACTGCACACACACCCGCACTGCACACACCTTCACTGCACACACACATCGCCACTGCACCCCCACTGCACACACACCTGCACTGCACACATACACCCCCACTGCACAACACACCTGCACTGCACACACACACACACTGCACACACACACCTGCAATGCGCACACATCTCCACTGCACACACACCCCCATTGCACACACACCTGCACTGCACACACATCTCCACTGCACACCTCCACTGCACACACCCCCACTGCACACACACACCTCCACGGCACACACACTCCTGCACTGCACACACACACACACACACTGCACACACACACCCCACTACAACACACACACACCTCCACTGCACACACACACCTCCACGGCACACACACCCCTGCACTGCACACACACCCCCCACTACACACACACACCCCTCCACTGCACACACACACCTCCACTGCACCCCCCCCCCCCCGCCTACTATTCAGCTGACCCCCCTCTGTACCCACAATGCCCATGCTGCTCACATCACCCCCCTCATGGTACCCCCTGCACAAGTCACATTCGGAGCACTGTGCTTACACTCCACCCCGCACACACAGCACCTCACAAGGCCCTCGCTGCCCTCCTGTGAGTCCCCAGACCACACAGGCACGCGCAAGCCTTAACTCTGAACAAAAGTGCCAGAATTGGTCCAGCGCCGGAAGGTGGCAGAGGTTGGCTCAGCCTCTGGCCATGTCCAATAGGACAGGTGAGGCGGGACAGCTGAGCTCTCTGGTGGAAAACCCCACCGGCTCCTCTCCCGGCTGCTGGGAGCCCTTTCCCCTGACCTAACCTTTGCCCGGGGCAGAAGAACCCAGCTGACCAGTCAGGCATGGTACTCCCAGGAAGACCCTCTGTTCAAAAACCAGCCTGGAGGTGTAGGAGAAAGAGGGTCGTGTGCGCACATCTGTGCGTGTGCGTGCATGTGCGTGACACTCAGCACCGCCTGCGCGTGAGCAGGTCCACCTTCCTGCTCCCCCGCTGCTCTGCTCCCGCCCCACCCCTCACGGGCACCCTGAGCCCTCTGAGGCTTCCGCCCGAGCAAAGAGGCCAAAGAAGAGAGCTGATACTCCACTGAGCTCAGAAGGAATGGTTCCCGCGGCCTGGAAATGCTCAGCGCGCTCCGCCTCCCCGGAACCTTGGCCCTGTTGGGCAGTGCGCGGATGGCCTCACCGTGGCCCGGGGCCTCTCCGCCCCCTCCCCGCCTGAGTAGCCCCTTGTGCCCGCTGACAAGCAGATGCCCACACAGGGCCTGGGGGTGGCAGAGGGAACTGAAACAAAGTCCCAGTGCCCAGGCCCTTCCCTGCCAGCTGCCCCAGTTCCCTGTGCCTTCGCTCCGGGGGAGAGGGCCCAGCTGTGCACTGAGAGCCCCAGAGAGGCTGGCCAGCAGGCGCGCTCCCGGCCAGCCTCCCCTCCTCCCGGCCCGGCCTCCCCTCCCCCACTCCCACCCGGAGCTCCTGCCCGCGGCCTAACAAGCGGTCCATTGTGCCTTTGGGAGCCGGCCCGGGAAGCCTGCAGGCGGGTGCCCGCACTGGCCTTTCTCCAGGGTCCGTGAGCTCCCACCCAGCTGGCCCGACCCCGAGGTCGGGCCCAGAGGGCACGGGCAGCCTGGATCCAGCAGGGCTCTCCCTTCCCCACAGAGGACACGCAGAGGAGCAGCTGGTACCCCCGGGGTCCCCCCGCCTTGACCCAAGCATGCAGGCCTCAGCCCGCAGCCTCCCAGCTGCGCTCAGCCTGGATGACTTCATCCCCAGCCACCTCCGGGCCCATGTAGGGTCATCCCCCCGGGGGACACGGGTGAGTGAAACAGAGAGAGAGAGCATTACTGGGGGCCTGTAGTTGGTGGAGGGCTCTCAGGACAGGTTGGGGAGCAGAGGGAGGATTAAAGGGATGGAGGGAGGGAAGGAGGTGGGTGATCGCTCTAGAGAGCCTCGCTGGTTTCCTGGAGAGGGTCAAGCCGTCCCCATGGGGTATGGCTGTGCCCTGGTAGCCATCCCTCCCACCCCTCTGCAGAGCCCTCTGGGCCTGAGCTGCCTGCTGCTCCCGGCCCCTCCCCACAGGTGCCCGTGATCCGGAATGGTGGCTCCAACACCCTTAATTTCCAGTTCCATGACCCTGCGCCCAGGACCGTGTGCAATGGGTACTTCCCACCAAGGAGAGATGCTTCCAGGCACCCAGGTGGGTCTGCTCAGGAAAACGTGCTCCAGGAGCGCCGTGGAGGTGGGGGTCAGAGCTTCCTGGGCCCTGCCTTACGGATCCACCCTGGGTCAGGCTGGAGGGGCAGGAGGTGGATGGAGGCCTCTCGAGGGCCTGGGGCCAGTTAGCTCAGCCAGCTGCCCCTCCCGTGTGAGCCTGCTGGCCTGTGAGAGGGAAACTGCTGTGGGAGAGACCCGGCTGACACATCCCTTCCCCTGCCTGCCCCACCCAGTGCCAGGGGAAGGCCCTGTGCAGGGGACATAGCCTCAGGGGTCCGGCGGACCTCCAGATGGCCAGGAGATAGCTTGGACTGGGGATGGAGGGTGAAGGAATGCGAGTGTGTGTTGCCAATAGAAGGGGAGGGGGCTGAACTCAAGACAGGCCCCCTAAGGGCTGCTCCGGTCTGTACTCGTTGGCCCAGCAGAAGGCCGGAGAAGCAGCTCTGGGAGCCTGCCAGCTCCCGGGATCCTGTGAGTCAGCCCCGCCTGGGCCACGGGGTCTGGGAGATCCTGGGGCCTCCTGGGTGCAGGCCCATCCCAAGGGCCCCTCTCCTGAGGCGGGTGGCAACCTTTACTGAGCATTCCCTTGAGGCAGGCCCTGTGTCAAGTAGTTCATTCATTTAACAAATAGCTGTTAAGCACGTAGAGAATTCTGTGACACTGTACAGGCACTCTACAGGCCTTATCTCACGTCATCCCTTGATATCCTGACAAGGTAAGGTGTGATTATCAACATCTTCCCCGTTGAAGAACCTGAGTCTCAGGGATGTTCAGTCACAGAGGCTGAACTGAGATTCAAACCCTCGTCCATCCTGCCCTGAAGCCCTTACGTTTTTATACCTGGGGGCTGAAAGTTCTGGTGAATGAGTTTCTGTCCCTTGCCCGTTGACTGTGTGTCAGGCACTGTCCTGAATACAGTCATACGCACTAGCTCTCCCTGCATCTCTGCCATGACTACCCTCATTTTACAGAAGTGGAAACAGGCACTGAGAGGTTGACTGCTGTGCCCATGGTCACACAGCCGGTAGGTGGCAGAGCCCAGGTCTGGTTTCAGTCTTCGCCCCCGGCCCCAGGGCCTTTTCTGCCACACCCCGCTGCCTCCTCACCTGGACTGTCTCCCCCCAGCATCCTCTGCAAGTGACGATCCTGGCTCTCATTCTGAAAACTTTTAGGACATCCCCAGCAAAGCAGGGTGGAGTGGGGACGGGCACAGATTTCTCAAGATAAAATCCATTTTCATTCACTTTAACTACTAAAAAATAAACAGAGGCCTGTGGTCCTGCTGGGGATGGGAACATTTGGACAATCTGTGTCGTCAACTCAGACAGACAAGGAGATGTTGAAACTTTTGAACCCACAGGGATCAGCGTTCTGAGAAGCTAAGGGACAAACAAGCCCAGGTGGGACCCCTGCTCTTTGCTAAAGCTCCCCTGTACATGCCCCACAGACCCTGCCTGGTATCAGACCTGGCCAGGTCCTGGGAGCCGGCCTTCTGGGAACCAGAAGACCCCTGCCTCCCAGCATCTCCAGAACTGGTCAGCCACGTGGACCAAGGATAGCAAACGTCTGAACAAGCGCTGGGTCAAGTATGAGGGAATCGGGCCTGTGGATGAGAGCGGCATGCCTATTGCACCCCGATCTGTGAGTCCAGGGTTGGGGCCACTGATCGATGGGGCCCAGGGACCCACGCTGAGCTCCACCTCTGACAACAAAGGCTGTACCCAAGCCGTGCCCGACTAAAGCAGGGGTTCAACCATGATGGGTTTGGGGGATCATGAGCCCCATAAAATTACAGGCACTCTTGCACGTCTGAGTTGCACAGTGGTTTTTTTTGGGGGGGGTTCTAGACTGCCCACCAGGTTCTCAGTGGTAGAGCGCCACTAGTGTAAGGGTTGACCCTGGCAGGGACCCCCATTTTCACGGCCCCAGGACCTGGCACGGCACTCGTGAAACAGGTGCTGAGTAAGTTACCGGCTGAAGGGATGAACGGGAGAGTCCTGATTGAGAAGGCCTCAAGGGGTGGCAGGCGTGGGAGAATCCGGGGGTGGGGTCCAGGCGTGGGGGACCTGCCCTTCCTCCACCCCCAGGCCTGTCCTGAGCCAGTCGCCTCCTCTAGTTCTCCACCTCCTCGCCCTCAAGTGAAACTCAAGTTGGTAACATACCCTTCTGCCTCCCAGGGTTCTTTTGCGTCACAGGTGAGGCAGAGGATGTGAAATACCATTCCCACCCCATCCCCCCACCGATACTGTTGCATTTATTTTTCATTACATAGAAACACATGTTCTGTGTGGAATCATCAGAAATACAGAAAAGCTAAGAGAAAAAAATGGAAACTACCCCAAATCTCACAGCTTAGGGACCATCACTGGTGGAGATCCTTCCATATATCTTGTTCAAACGTAACACGCTACACGAAGTTATGGTTGTTAAAAATGTCACCGCAGCCCACCCGCTGGGGCTTCAAGGGTGGCCAGAGAAAGGACTCAGGGAGGAGAAAACTTCTGTGGTTTGATATTGGGAGGGTAGCCTGACTTCGCCTCTCTCATCCCAGAGTGTTGACAGCCCCAGGGACTGGTACCGGAGAATGTTCCAGCAGATTCACCGGAAAATGCCAGGTGAGACACCCTTCCAGAGCCCTCTCTCTGCCTACGTGGGCTCGGACCCCTGGGGCTTGGGGAGTAAGGGGTAGAAAAGGGAACTTACCTGCCCAGGAAAGTCTCTCCACCCACCCCAGGCTCTGTGTTGAGTGGTTGCTAAAACAGGCCCAAGGAAGGAGCCGCCAATCTCCCTTCTGTACTCGGGGTACAATGACCAGACACTGTTCCCGGTGTCCTCTGAGGACCTGGGAAGCCATGAGGTCACACATTTGTTCAGTCAGTCCCTTAACCAACTGTTGAGCACTTGCTGTGTGCTAAGCACTATTCTAGGTGCTGAGGACAAAACAGGGAGCAAAAGAGAATGTCTCTGCCCAGCGAAGCTTAAGGCGGGGGGGGGGGGGGGGGTCACAGAATAAACAGATAAGTATTTAACATGGCAGGTGGTGGGAAGGGCTAGGGGAAAAAAGCCGGGGGAGTGCCCAGTGCAGGGAGGCTGCCACCTCACGCAGGCTGGTCGGGAAAGGCCCCTGAGAAGCGGCATCTGAGCGGAGAGCTAAGGGTGTGAAGGAGTTGGCCTGCAGGGCTGGGGGAGGAGCGTTGCCGCTTGGGGAGCACCAGACACCCAGAGGCAGAGCAGGCCGGGCGTGTTCTGGAGCCGCAGGGAGGGGCGGGACCACAGTGAGAGGGGCACGTGTCAGGAGATGGGTCACAGAGGTGCTGGGATCTGGTGGCCCAGAGCCTTTGGCTTTTACTCTGTGAGAACTGAGGAGCCACCCAGAGGCTCTGAGCGGAAGAGTGAGTGACAGGCTCTGACAAGGGATGGCTGAAGAGGCTCCCTCTGGCTGCCAGGCGGGGAAGAGGTGGGGCTGGGCGGAGGTGGGGGACCAGTAAAGAGTCTCGGACCAGGGCAGTAGCAGCGGGCCTGGTGGGATTCCGGAGACAGAGTCATGGGAATTTGCTGATGGATTCAAAGAGGTGAGTCAGGGATGACTTTCAACCTGAGTGAGTCGATGGAGTTGCCCTTTGTAAATGCATGTACACACACAGGGGAGGCTGCGAGAGGTGCAGGTCTAAGGGGCGTTCAGTTTTCGATATGGTTCACCCAAAGTGGCAACCGATATACAAGTCTGCAGTTCAGAGGCGAGGCTTAAGCTGCAGATGTTAATACCCGGGACCCACTCAAAGAGATTTTGATTTAAAGGTTCCCCCAAGTAACCCCGATGTGCAGCTAAGGTTATGAGTCCCTGGAATAGACAGTGATCTTTAAGGTAGAAGACTAGACCAGATCACCCAGGGAGACAGAGAGACAGAGGCCCAGGGACTGAGCCCTGAAGCACTTGGTTTGAGAGATGGGCAGGCATCAGCTATGCAGCCTGGGAAGGGGCAGCCCGGGGGGAGGCAGGAGGAAAACCAGAGTGGTCTCCCTGAAGCCAAGTGAAAAGGAATTTCAAAAGGAGGAAGTGATCCACTGTGACAGATGCTGCTGATGGTCAGGCGGGACTGCCCTTTGACCTGGTAAGGCGGAGGTCACTGGGGTACTTGAGGAGGGTGGCTCAGGCTGAAAGCCTGCTTAACGGGAAGGGGAACTGGAGACACTGAGTTCCCTACAGCCAGCAGTTTGCTGCAAAGGAAAGCAGAAAACTCCGGGAGCTGGAGGAAGGTGTGGGATCCGGAGAGGGGCATTTTGGTTTGCGTTTAAGGTCAGAACTGTGGTCGTGTGTCTGCGTGCCAAGGGGATCGAGTGGGTTGCCTGGTCAGTAGCTCTTCCTCGGAGGCCCCAGAAAGTCCTGAGCACCTTGAGGAGTGGGTCTGGGCAAAGGGGGAAGGACAGGTGTTTAGAAGAGGGTGCAGAAAGGGAAAGAGGGCGAAGGGGAAGTGGGATTCCCAGGTCTGCAAAGGTCAGGGAGAGGGTGTGTGTGGGAACGCCGGGAGGGAGGGGCAGGAGGGTTTGGGCGAGGCCACTGCCCCTGTTGGCTCGCTCAGGCCCTAAGTCGGCCAGAGGCATTTCAAGCCCTCCCAGAAACCTAATTCCTTCCCTCCCTCGGGACATTCTTCAGGCTCTGACTCAGCCCCTTGGCCCCTGCTCTAGGCAGGAGGGGTGCTGGGAGCCTCTGGGGCAGCCTCATGGGGCTCCCCATCCTCGCTTGTTGCCCCAGCCCTGACCTGGTCCTTTCTGCTCCCACAGACCTGCAGCTGGACCGGACCTTCAAGGAAGCCCCCAAAGGTGAGGGGGTGCGGGTGTCCCACCCCAGCCCGGCGCCTGCGTCTGCCCCTCCCTGCAGCCACACCTGGCTTTGGGGCTCCCCAGTTGGCTGAGCTCAGCTCGAGAAGTTTATATAGCCCATTTCCGCGAGCTCCAAATGCCCTGGTAGATGGTCGTTAAGAGCCTCTGCTTCACTGTCCAGCGGATGCCTAGCCCTGGCCGTGATTTCTCTGGGCCTCTCTTTCCTCACGTGTAAAACGGGAACACCCCAGAGATGTTTGGAAGGTTCAGTGAAGAATGTAAAGCTCTTGGCCCCAAGCCCATATTTCGTGGTCCAGACTATCACCCCCATTCCCACCAGCCATCCAGGAGCACGGGTGGGTGTGGGCCAGAACCTTCAAGGGTCACCCAGGCGCCCTCAACCCCAGCTGTCACCTGCCACCACCCCTGCTTGTTTTCTCCCACTTTCAGTGGCTTCTTCCTGTGCCACCTCAGCAGATTCAGGGCATCCAGGGCCCCAGCAAAGACCTGCTGCCAGGCCAGGCCAGACGTCGTCTCTGAGCGGGTGAGCCAACGTGGGGAGGAGCTGCAGAGGGGCGCTGGCTTCCTTGTGGGGATTGGCGCCCCCTGGTGGCCACAGCTGGCACAGTCTTGGAGCAGGGCGGCTGGCTCCCCTCCATGGCTCTGCCCCTTCTCAGGGTCCCCACGGCTCCAGATGCTCCCCTCCCCGCCAGAGCCAAAGGGGAATGGCGGGCAGGGATGGACTTTGCGCCATTCCTGGTCAGGACCGCCTGTGATGCCTTTGTGGTTGGCAGCAGGAACTCATCACCCCAAAGATCCACTCATCATATGGGGTGGAGAGCGGGGCAGCCCATGACTAGGCGTGGACCTGGGACCTGTGGCCATCCACTCGGAAGCCTGGAAGAAAACAAGGGGCACAGAGGATCCCAAGCTTTCTCCCAGATGCCGCTGAGAGAGGAACCCTCCAGATAGGTCAAGGACGGAGCTCCTTTTCTCTGTGCAAACCACCTGAGCCCAGCCCGGGCTGCAGGGCCCTATAGGAGCTCAGCCCAAGCTTAAGAATCAGGAGCTTGTCTGTCACCATGTAATCAATGAGTTTCTGATTCCTTTATGGGGAGGGGGTGACCTCATCAGCACGGTCTTAACTGGGCTGTGGCTCTTGGCCTCATCGATAAGGTAGAGACTAAGATTTGCTCAAGATTTGGACCCAGGGTTCTGGATTAAAGCCGGTGTGTGGCCACTAGCCATGTGACCTTGACCGAGGTAACCAGTCTACGCCTCACTAGCCCCATCTGTTAAGTGGGCATCAGAGGGTGGTCGTGAAGATCAAGATACATTGCAAGTCTCCACAAACATTATTATTATACAGGCTTAGTTATGACTAGAGCTTCCTTAAAGTAGGAACAATGTATTCCATTCTCATTATCAGGGTTATGACTGATGTTCTTTCTAAAATAGAGAATGGAGTCATAGTTACAGCCAACAAATACTGACCCTCCCGTCAGACATTCCATCATTTGATAAGCTTGGTACAATGGTTCTACTTGGTGGAAACATTCAAACGCAGCAGAGGCTGGAACATTTCAGCCAACCAAGAAGGAAGCCCTGGAGGGGAACTAAGGCAGATGTGACAGATGACATCACTGATCCAGCACCTCAGGGACTGAGGCCCACGGATCAGAAGTAACTTGCTCAGAGCTCCAGGGTCAGGCCTGCAGGCTCTCTGCCCTGTCCTGGGTTTTCCTGGGGCTAAGACATAGTCCCACACCATTGGGCATTGGTGCAAGGCACTTAGTCATGGCGACCAGCTTCATCGAAGCTGCCCAAACATACACACCCACAGTCACGGGGCCAGACGGAACACAAATACGGGGTATTCCAAGGCCAGCAGGAAAGGGACTGGCCACTCCTGGAGCAGATGTGTATGTCAGCCCTTCTCCTGGGTGTCTCACATTATGTTCCCCCACCTAAGCTTTACCACACCCTTACGAAGGTGGGAATCATTCTCACATTATAGGTGTTGAATCAGAGACTCTGAGAATTCATTAACTTGCCAAAAGGTGACACAGCTAAGTGGTGGGGCCAGCTGGGATTCGAACTCAGAGCTTATAACGTTTTACTATTTAACACTGCTTCCACAGCCCGGAGGCAGGTGGGGAGGGGGTGCAGCTCCCTCCCCAGGATTGTGTGCTCACGCATGCCTCAGTTTCCCTAAAAGGAAACTGAAGAGATGTCATTCCCTTCTTTTAGAAGAAGCTGGGATATCTCCGAAGAGTTTCTTAGAAACACCTTCACTTGCAATGCTGGAGCATCCTCCTCCCTGCACCAGACCCCAAATCAGGTAGCTCGCCCAGCATCCCCCCACCGCCCTCCCCGTTCCCTCCATCCCCCCCCCCTCCGCCTCCCCACTTCTCCGGCCACCACACTCTTTGGCCAGGCCCTCGGCTGCAATAGCACAGATAAGGCTTTTTTTTCAGCTTGGGGCCTGTGCAGCCAGAAGAGCCCAGAATCCTTAGGAGGGCACTGATGGGGTGGGACAGTGGCCTGAAAGCCTGCTTTTTGAGTCTGGCCAGTGTCCCAGTACCTCTCTACTCAGGCTGATGCCTACCCACCCCTATGCAGGTGTCCAGACACCGAGACAAAGCAGACAATGTCTGGACGGAAGAATCTTGGAACCAGTTTCTGCAAGAACTAGAGACTGGGAAGAAGGTGAGTGTGGGCCTGGTTCTCTGGAATAGGATGCACCCTCAGCTAGTGCATTTGGGGAGCAAGTTCACCCCCTCTGACTCACTCGTCCCACTCTTAGCCCAAGAAACCACTGGTAGATGACCCTGTTGAGAAGCCTTCCCAGCCCATCGAGGTGAGTGTTGCGGGCAGGTGGGCAGGAGGGGAGACAGCATGTTGGGGGAACAACGAGGGAGATTATGGGTGGTGTTGGTCCCAGTGACCATGGGCAAAGGCCACGGACCCAAAACTCTGACCCTCTCCAGTCCCATACAGTTTACCTCTATACCCCCAGCACCCAGGACAGTGCCTGGCGTACAGTAAGCGCTCAGTAAACGTGTGTTGAAAATTGTGTGTTGATCAAAGGAGGAGCTGAGAAGGGAGTGACTAGTGTGGACTGGAATTGTCAGGAAATGTTCTTGGAGGTGGAGCTTGGAGGACAGGCAGAGAGAGGGGCTCAGGATGGGGGAGACACAGGCAAAGGCTGGAGGGGCGTGTGTGTGTGTGTGTGTGTGTGTGTGCGTGTGTGTGTGTGTGTAACACTCAGCCAGCTGGACGGGCAGTGGGAGGGAAAGCAGGTTGCGTAGAGTGAAGCCAGGCTGTGGAAGGCCGTAGAAGACTTGATGGGCGAGGAAGTAGGGAGTCCTGTAGGCTCTTGAACAGAGAACTAATACAACAGAAAATGGTACTGAGGCACATCAAGAAGTACTAAAGTATTACTATGGGAGTAGGGGATGGGTGAGCTTGGTCAGCGGGCAGGGCCCTCCTGACACCCTGAGACGCACCTCCTGGCAGGCCCAAAGGTAGGCAGCCTGGCCTGGCCCTGTGCCCTGAGCCTGCCCTTTACCCAAGCACCGTGTGCTTTGTCCCGCTGCCCACTGGGCTTCGCACATCTGACCTTTGACCAGTGGCCCCCACGGTGCACTGCCCCCCGCCCCTCCCCGCTGTCCAAGTCTCCCCCCATAACCCGCCGCCAGGTCCTGCTGGAGAGAGAGCTGGCCAAGCTGAGCGCCGAGCTGGACAAGGACCTGCGTGCCATTGAGACCGGGCAGCCATCGCCCAAGGTACCGGCCTCCCAGGCCCCTGGTTGGGGGGGGTACGCAGGAACCCGGAGCCGCGGCTGCCGGGCTTGGGTGGGAGGCGCAGGCCGACGAGAGGCGTCGCCTCCAGCTGCACTCGCGACCTTGGGAGACTTCATCCCTGTTTGCTCTCTCCTTCCTAAAATGCAGGGCGTTCACTGTTCCTAGTGACCCCTAAGAACCCTCCCAGGCCGACTCCACGGCAGCCTGCCGTACGGGAGCCGGAGGGGTCCCCCGCCTCGCCCCGCCCCCTAGACCTCAGCCCGCTGGGACCCCAACCCCAACCAGGCCCCGATTTCCCGGCCTCCCTCCCCCTTCCGCACCCGCGGTTCCTCCCCCGGCTCCTCGCTCCTCCAGTTCCCAGCCCAACGCCCGCGCAGGCGACTCTAGGACCCCTCCCCCTCCCGCCCCTCTCCTCCCCCTCTCCTACGAGCCGCAAACTTTTCCGGAGGCGGCGGCCTCGGCTGTGTCGGGCTCCGGCGTCCCGGGCCCTGACCGCGCCCGTCTCCCGCACAGAGCTCGCAGGCGCCCCGACGGTCCCGGGAGCCGCGGCCCCCCGCGCGGTGAGTGGCGGCGGAGCGGGGCGGGGCGGGAGGGCCGCCGGCGGGGACGTGGCGCGGGGAGGGGGCGAGCCCGGGACACTGACGGCGGGAGGAGGGGCCCGGAGCGCGGAAAGTGGCCGGCGGGGGCCCGATCCACCGCTCGCCGCCAGGGGGGCCGTCCCTGGCCCGCAGAGGGAAGCCTAACCCCAGCTCGGGACTCGGGTAGTGGCGGCGAGGGGATCCTGCCGCGCACTCCCGCCTCCCCACCCCGGGCCGCACCCTTTCCAGGCCTTTACCGCTCGGGAAGTAGGACATCCTGCTGAGAGGCCGGGACCTGGGAGACGCCTTGGGAGGAGGCGGCGGGAGATGGGAGAAGGGGGTGGGTGGGACATTTGGGTGGTCAGGGGTGAGCCGGGTAGGCTGTGAAGCTCCAGACAGGTGGCTCACTCGTGTGCCCCCGCGCAGCCCGGCCTCCGCCTGGAGCTCCAGTTCCCCGAATGCACTTTACCAGGGTTCCTCCCTGAGCGCCCACAGGATGGCGGACGGAGGAAGCCCGTTTCTAGGTCGGAGGGACTTCGACTACCCTTCCTCAACCCGAGGTAAGAACCAGATCTTGCTCTTGTTGTCACCCAGGCAGACGCCCACCACCACCACCAGGCACCAGATATGCTGGGGCCCCGGGGGAGGTGGCAGGAAGGTCATGGAGCCCCCTGCTTCCACTGGTTCCTGTCCTGGGCGGGGAGGGGGAGCAGAACCCCATCCCAACCCTGCCCCCCAGACATGGCCTTCCCAAGCTGAGGTAGTGCTTCTCCACAGACCCTAGTGCCTCTGAACCAGGGGGCAGCCCAGCCAGGAAGGAAGAGAAGAAGGTAAGGGGGGTGGGAGCGTTAGGGTCAGGGTGCAAGGAGGGCCTGGGGTGGGTGCCGGTGGCTGCTCTTCCCGACCTGCCAGCTGCTTGACTGAGGTCAGTCTCTCTGTGCTCTCCCCCTGCCCAGAGGAAGGCCGCCCGGCTCAAGTTTGACTTCCAGGCACAGTCCCCGAAGTAAGTGCCCTTCTCTTCCCTCCCCTTCCCTCTGGGGCAGTCTCTGGGAGGACAGAGCTGCAGTGGGCTCCCCAGAGGGCGGAGGGGACTCGGTGCGCTGCGCAGGGTCCGAACGGAAGGAGGACCGGGAGGACCTCAGGTTGCTAGATGTCCTTGCTCTGGCCTTCAGGGAGCTGACTCTAAAGAAGGGTGACATTGTCTACATCCACAAGGAGGTGGACAAGAACTGGCTGGAGGGGGAGCACCACGGCCGGCTGGGCATCTTCCCTGCTAATTACGTGGAGGTGAGCAGGGCAACAACAAGCAGGGGCCTGGCTGGGCGGGCGGATGGGTTTGCAGAGAGTGGAGACCCCTTTAACCATCCAGGGCCCCTCTCTCTGGAGCTGGCTGCTCCCTCACAAATGGCAAGTTTCCTAAGACGTAAAACTGTGAGCTCCGGGCAGGGGCCAAGTCTCAGCCTCATTCATGCCCTCAGGAAATGTTTGTTAAATGAGGGCTAAAGGTGGAGCCCAGCCCAGGGGGGAAGAACCAAACAACTCAGTTCCTGTACCAGAGGCCACCAGCCCTGTCGGCCTCCCCCACTTTCACCACTCAGAGTCTACCTCTCTCAAGCTATCTTTGGGAAGAATTCTAATTGCAACTGGCAAGAGTACGGATGGTGTGACAGTTCACAAATCACATATACTTGCATCACCTTCTTCACGTGTTATTACTTCCCTTGTTCCCCTCATTAACGTGGGAAAGTGATAAATCATCCCCATTTTGCAGATGCACTTGCTAAGGTTCAGAGACAAGTCGTTAAGTAGAAGATCTAGAATCTGAATCCAGAGACAGGTTCTGGATTTGATAAATATAGGGCTACAGGTTATCTCTGGTATTTGCATCTTTTAAGGAATTTTAAATTATCTAATTTATTGGCATAAAGTTGTTCATAATGTTTTCTGATTATCCTTTTTCTAAAAAAATTTATTTATTTTTGGCTGCATTCCGTCTTCATTGCAGTGGCTTCTCTTGTTGCGGAGCACGAGCTCCAGTAGTTGTGGCACATGGGCTCTAAAGCACAGGCTCTGTAGTTGTGGCACACTGGCTTAGTTGTTCCGTGGCATGTGGGATGTTCCTGGACCAGGGATCGAACCTGTGTCCCCTGCATTGGCAGGCGGATTCTTAACCACTGTGCCACCAGGGAAGTCCCCTAATTATCCTTTTAATGTCAGTAAGATGCAGAGTGATGTCCTTTCTTTCATTCACGATATTGGTAATCTGTATCTTTCCTTATCCTGGCTAGAGATTTGTTAATTTTATTGATCTTTTCAAAGAACCAACTTTTGATTTCACTGATTTTTCTCTATTTTTGTTTTCAGTTTCATTGATTTCTGCCACTTCGTTATTTCCTTCCTTCAGCTTGCATTAGGTTCTTTTTCTAGTTTTTTAGGGTGGTAGTTCAGATTATTGATTTGAAACCTTTTTCCCCTAATGGAAACATGTAATGCTATAAATTTTCCTCTAAGCACTGCTTTAACTACATCCCACAGATTTTGATATTTTGTTTTTTTCACTCAACTCAAACTATTCTCATTTCCTTTGTGGCTTCTTTTTTTTTTTTTTTTCCCCACGGTACACAGGCCTCTTACTGCTGGAAATACTTCAACTCATTGGTTTTCTATTTTTTTTTTTTTGCGGTACGCCGGCCTCTCACTGCTGTGGCCTCTCCCGTCGCGGAGCACAGGCTCCGGACGCGCAGGCTCAGCGGCTATGGCTCACGGGCCCAGCCGCTCCGCGGCATGTGGGATCTTCCCGGACCAGGGCACGGACCTGTGTCCCCTGCCTCGGCAGGCGGACTCTCAACCACTGCGCCACCAGGGAAGCCCTGTGGCTTCCTTTTTGACTCATGGATTGGGTCATCTAATTCAGGCTCTTCATCTCATAGGCATCAGTAGACCTCCCGTATCCTCAGAACGATGTCCCTGATTCTGAAGTTCCACAAAGCATATATAGTATTCTATGTCATCAGTCATTTATATCTTAGTAGGAACTAGTTTATTAGTGTCTTGATTTCCTGGGTAGGGTGAAGCAGAGAGAGTGTGGGGACTCAGGGCACCTGGTGGGGTAGAAGGGGAGGAGGAGGAGGAGGAGGGACACTTGGTTCTCAGCAGCAGTGAAATGGTAGAGCCTCACTTTTAGATAACCAGGAGTTCCCTGCTCCTTGGAACTCCTCATGTCCTTCTGTGCTCCAATTTAAACTGTCTCCTATTTGCACTGCTGTGGTCCACTCTAATAATGCCCACTCCACATACCTCCGATGGAAATTCTTCCTCCAGGAGCATTCTGGGACCGACCACCCCCTTGCCTGTGCTCACCCCTGGCCACCCTCAGTCTTGTGTCTGGTGTCTGTCTCCTCTCTGGGCTGGGGACAGATCTTGCCCATATTGCCTCACCCTCCCAGGAGCCCCAGGTCTGTGCCCAGTTGATACCCAAGGTGACTCTTTCTCATGCCCTGTCTTCCCACAGGTGCTGCCTGCAGATGAGATCCCCAAGCCCATCAAGCCTCCGACCTACCAGGTGCTGGAGTATGGAGAAGCCGTGGCCCAGTACAACTTCAAGGGGGATCTGGAGGTGGAGCTTTCCTTCCGAAAGGTGCGGCCAGGCAGGGAGTGTGGGTGCAGGGCGGGGGCAGGTGAAGACACAGGTAAGTATGTGCAGTAAAAACATTAAAAAAAAAATCAGGTGTGCCCATCTTCAGTAGTATTTCAGATTTTTTTCCTCAGTCTCTTTGGATATATTTCCCTTAATTTTGCCCATTTTTTAAATGTTCAAAACTTCTAGAGTAGTTGTGCTTTGTTCAAATTGCAGTTTGATAGGCTGTGAGGATCACAGTCAGCTTTCTTTTTTTTTTTTTTTTTTCTGGTGGTGGGATCCTCATAGCTCGCGGGATCCTCACAGTTCCCCAACCAGGGATCGAACCTGGGCCCATGGCAGTGAGAGCATCAAGTTCTAACCACTGGACTGCCAGGGAATTTCCTCAGCATGTTTAATAGAATGGAAATCTTAGAATGCCTTGCATGTAGAAAGGTGTTTTACAAACTTTTGGACAGTTATGTATATATGTTTGCGTGTGTACTAGATTGTTGTTACGACATATTTTTTACTATAGATCATGGTTCAGAAAGCTTGAAAAATGTTGTCTTGGAAAGCAGGGAACGGGTCTCCCTTGGCTGATTTTGGGGGCAGAGGCTATGACTGCCACTAGCGAATGTTTCCCCAGAAGAGCTGGCCCAGGGAGAGAGGGGGAAGGAGGTGGCTGGATGGAGAGAGGTGGGGGCAGGTGGAGGCCAGAGACCATCCTTCACAGGGCAGTCCCACTAACACTAGTCAGCATGGGGGCTTGAGGACGCACCAGCTGCCCTCAGAGAGTTTGTTGCTTTATGCAGTGGTGACCGGATAACCCAGGGCGGAGGCAGGGAAGGACCCAGTCACGGCAGGGGTGGCTAATGCCTGCCCAGTGCTTCTTACCAGCCTGGCATTGAGCTGTGTGACCTCTGTATAACCTGCTGACACACTCTGAACCTGATCCCTTCGTGCAAGGTGTTAGGTTTAAATAACACTGTTCCACGTAGGCTCCCTCTGGTACGTGGCACCCGGGAGGGCCCTGCAGGTACTAACTCCCTCTCTGCGACCAGGGGGAGCGCATCTGCCTGATCCGCAAGGTGAACGAGCACTGGTACGAGGGCCGCATCTCAGGCACCGGGCGCCAGGGCATCTTCCCTGCCAGCTACGTGCAAGTGACCCGGGAGCCCCGGATTCGGGTCTGCGACGACAGCCCCCAGCTCCCTGCATCTCCCCGCCTGACCACTGCCCGCCTGGCCCATCACCCCAGCTCCCCATTAATGCCGCGCAGCCCATTTGACCCCACCGACTGGGGGGGCCGGACCTCCCCCCGCCGCACTGGCTTCTCCTTCCCCACCCAGGAGCCCAGACCCCAGACCCAGGTAAGGTGACCTGCCTTAGACCGGAGAGCTGAGCACTGCTCCGCACACTGTATCTCCCATTCCCGTGATGGTCTGTGCTTCGGAATCCCTCCCAGACTGCTCAGGACAGACTAGTGGGGTGACTGGGCAGAACCTTGTGTTGCAGCCCCATCCTGGCCTTGAGGACCTCAGACCCTTGGTTCTGTCCTTGAGCTGCAGCCCAGGGAGGCAGGAGTTTCTAGGTAGGACCCAAAGGCAGCACCAACCTCCTGACCTTCCAGAATCCACTCTTGGGATTTCCCTATATCAGCCTCTGGGACAGGGTGTGCCATGAGTCGGGGGTCTGCCATTCACCTGCTGTGTGACCTTGGGCAGATGACTTGCCCTCTCTGGTTCTAGGTTTCCTCGCCTGTAGAATGGGGATAGTAATCCCCACTGCAGAGGTGCAGAGGGTAGTTGGTAGGTAGTAGCTGATGGGTAAATGATAGCCATTGGTCCTCGTGCTGACATAGCCCACAGACAAGTGCATCTGCTCCTGGGTTCATCCACTCACTCAGCAAACTGTTATGGGCAGACAGAGCCAGCGCATAGGACTTCTCCTGCTCCCGGCTTTGTCCGTGCACGTGTTCAAATCAGCCATCTACCCTACCTGGGCCCAACTTCTCAGCACTTGTGAAGGGAAACAGTCAGACAGATCTCCCTGTGCTGTGGGGATTGCGAGATAAGATGAGGCATCATGGGAAGCTGCTCCTGGTGAGGTGGGCAGGCCCGTTCACTTCTCCTCCTTCATGCTTGCATGTGTCTGCCTGCCTTCCCGTGGACCCCAGAGTCTCAGCACCCTTGGGTCAGCTCTGTCCCATCCTGGAGGCTCCAGCCGTCCCCTGGAGCTGGGGACCTCACCCCCCAACACCACTCAGATACACTGGACCCTGTGAGTATTGTCTGGGGTGCTTGGTCAGGGTGGGGGGGCTGCCCCGCAGGGAGTGTTGAGCACACGGACCCCCTAACCTGCTCTTCCCCCCATCCCAGGATGGAGTTGGTAAATTCCTACCAAAGAGTGCTTGTCCTTACAGTGCTTACGGGTGATTTTGGTGGGGTGGGGGGGTGCGGGGGCGGGAGGGTGCTTGTCTGCGGTCTTCCTGACCTGTCCCTGCCAGCCCTGGGCCTTAAAGCAAGCCTCCCACACTGGGTCCCTGACCTTCGTCTCCTCACTGCGTTTCCAGCCCTGAGGTCAGCGCATGTGTGCGCAGTGTGGGAAGTGGTAGGACAGATTTGAAGGCACTGGGAACTCAGAGGAGGTGGGGTTTGGGTGATTAGGGCTTGGAGAGCAGGGAGCAGGTCTGGGGAAGAATGCACTAAAGCCAGACACAGTCGCCATCCCTGGAACTGGGCCAGGGGCTAATGGGAGCATGGAGAGACGCTGGGAAATTCAGAGGATGTGGCTACC
The DNA here is from genome assembly GCF_003676395.1 of Aethalodelphis obliquidens. Taxonomy (NCBI): domain Eukaryota; kingdom Metazoa; phylum Chordata; class Mammalia; order Artiodactyla; family Delphinidae; genus Aethalodelphis; species Aethalodelphis obliquidens. Next base: position 8,256,440 of record NW_020838018.1, read on the forward strand.
TTGGTGTTAAGACACTCCAGGCCTGGTCTGGGGAAGGGGTGAGGGCTCTGGTGGTTGCCATGGCGATGTTTCCTGCAGGTACCGGGCGATGTACCAGTACAGGCCCCAGAATGAGGATGAGCTGGAGCTGCGGGAGGGGGATTGGGTGGATGTCATGCAGCAGTGTGACGACGGCTGGTTTGTAGGTATGTGGGCTGGGGCCAGGTGTATCTCAGGGTGCTAGGGGGATGTGTTGGGGGACAGGCCAGAAGGGGTATCTCCAGGTCCTGTGGGGGATGGGCTGAGGGCAGTTCAGAAAGGGTATCTCAGGGTCCCTGGGGGGATTGGGGTGACTGCTACTGGCGGCCAGTGCTGGTTCAGCAAAGGTTCATGGACTGACCATCCCCCACCCTTCCGGCCGGGCACTGGCTGCTTCCCCAAAGCCAGCACTTCTGTTGCCTGCCTTCGTTCCCTGAAGAGGGGTGAGGCCTGGGAGGAAAGCAGACCAGCTCAGGGTCATTGGCGAAGCCAGCTGGACTCAGGGCAGCACGGTTCCCAACCCCCAGGCCCCTGCTCCTTCCATCATACACCTCTGTCTCTGGAGCAGTCCTTGCAGGGGAAGGGTCCTATCTCCTGAGACACTAAGCCCCCGATGGGAAGGAGCAAGTCTCACACCTGTGTATCCCCACCCCCAGCTAGCAGCTAGCTCCTCCCACCCCCAAGAGGAGAGAGAGGAGAAAGATCCTGGCTCCCAGGGGCAGCTCAGGCAAAGGACTAACGCAGGAAGCCTCAGGTTGGCCTTGGCCTGGTTCAAGGTGACCAACCCAGCAGGCTTTTTCCCAGAGTGGGCAGGCCCTGTCCAGGCCTCAGCTTCAGAGGATGAGGCTGTCCTCAGAGAGCAGTGGACATCCTGGGGAAGCTCCCACTCAGCAGGCTGCAGGGCCTGAGGGGTTGGAGGGCTGGCTGCCTGAGGAGGGGTGGCCCCTTGACCTGGCAGCACCCCCTTTTGTCATCTGAATCCCAGCACCTCATTGCTGACTAAGCTGCGGACACACCAGTGATTATGAAGCACCACCTTGTCAACAGTCCTTACTTGGATGGGTGGCTAGTGGGTATCATTTTGGACAGTGCAGGTCAGGGAAGGCTTTCTGGAGGAAGCAGGGGAACAGGGGAAAGATTTGGGGAGGAGAGAGGAGAGGGGAGAGGGGAGGCACTCCGGGCAGGGGAGGAGCATCAGCAAGGCCTGTGGGCAAGATGGGCCTGGGCTGCTCAGAAGAGAGGATGGAATGGCTGCCTGCCGGGAAGGGAAGGTCCAGGACTTTAATTTCATTTTATATTCCTGTGTCTTCTAGCATTTTCCCTCCTCTACCCCAGCACACAGGTTTCTTTGGGGTTGTAGCAGACAGAGGCCTGGATTTTAGTCCCGCCTTTGCCTCTAAGCAGCTGAATGCTTTGGGGGAATTCATGTGGCCTTACCTGCCCCATCTCTAAAATTAGGGTGTCATACTAGACCAGTGAGATTCCTCCCAGCTTAAGTTCTGTGATTCATCTTCCTGTGTCCTTGCTTTCCCAAGGACGGGTGGGGTTATTCAGTGCTGTGTGCAGAGTTGTACACAGTTGTTGAGTGCTCAGGTTTCGTCTATCATTATCGAAATCATGAAGTGTGGCTTGTCCCCCCTAAGTTTCTGCCTCTAGGGGGCAGGAGCGAGAAAAAACAAATCCTCCCTGGGACCGGGACTCCACTTGCAGTTCTGGGCTCTGCCAGCAGAGGGCAGGGCTCTCACTTCCCCCAACCCCATTCCTCTTGTAAAACGTGGGGAATGCTCTTTCTGTCTTTCCTATTTCAGGTGTCTCCCGGAGGACCCAGAAATTTGGGACGTTCCCTGGAAATTATGTAGCCCCGGTGTGAGTGGTCTCCATGGCAACTCGGAGCCCAGCCAGGATGGGATGGGGAGCAGAGCACTTATGGGCGGGAGAGAGGACGCCCCCCCATCCTCCTCCCCCAGGACCTGAGCCGCTGGCATCTGCAGACAACCTCAGCAGCCTTTCCCACGGAACCTCCCTCGAAGCCCCCTGGACTGATTCCCACCCACAATTCACAAGCATTCCTCTAACAGCCCTTTTATTTCCTCCCCTACCCCACTCCCCAAATATAGAGGTCTGCTTTGAAGTGGAGACTATTTCCAGGCCTTATTGAGACCAGACCCCCGCGTCCGCCACCCCACCCTGCTATGGCGTTTCCTCTAACAGGGGCCCGCTCCCAGCTTCACCCCCATGGGGTTCCTCTAACAAGGACCAGCTTCCTAACCTAATAGAGACCAAAGGCCGTCTTCGCCTGGAAGGGATTCCTCCCCTTTCACTCCAGCTTGCCTGCCATCCCCTTTGTCTTCCTGCCTCCAGCTGGGCCTGGGAGTGAGATGGAGGATGGATGCAGCACTTCCTTAGCATTCGAGGCCTGGCAAGAGGTCTTGCCCGAAGGCTCCCTCTTCCCACAGGCTGCCGAGCCCTGGACCTGGGTCCTGCTCATCCTCCTGCTGCTGTAGCGCCCAGGAAGGGTGGGGCCTCCGAGGACTGGCCTGTCCCAGATGCATTCCAGGGGGACTGATGTGTGCTGTCCTCCCGCCTGCCCAGCGGCCCCCACCCCCCAAGTCCCCCGTGGAAGAGAATGTAAAATAAATCTGGCTATCAGGGACCTTGCCTTCCTGTCCTTTTCCTTTGTGGTGGGAGAGGGCGCCACCTGCTTAGGGTTATGGGAATTCTTTCTAATGTAGGGAGTCAGGTGGGATGTGAGTGAGTGAGTGAGTGTGTGTGTGTGTGTGTGTGTGTGTGTGTGTGTTTAACGGGAGGCTGCAAAAGAACCATTATTATCTCTCAAGATCTCAGGTGTCAGGCACGACTGGGCAGCCCCAAGGGTTGGGCAGCTGTCTGGCAAGCAGTGCTGAGAGAACTAACGTCACAGGGATGAGGGCAAGGCCTGACTGTGGGGAGAAACCAGAGATGGGAGCTGAATGTGGCCTTGTTTGCGGGCTGTTTGGTTCTGGAGCTGCCGTGGGGTGGCTGAACTAAATGGCATTCCTGTTTGTTCTGCTCCTAATGTTTTCCTTCTGTGTGCTCCATTTCCACACCGAAGTTCTCGTGTGTTTGTTGACTTTCTTCTTCTGGGCTCGGGTTTTTGAGCAATCGATGGCAGGAAGCTGGGAGTGGTGGGGCACAGCTAGCCAAGGCGACTCTTCTGGGGCTTGGTGGTTCCTGTAGGGGCATAGTCTGGGCCTGGCCGCTCTAATCGGGAAGAAAAGCTCCATTCCTTGGCCACTGCTGGGAGATGAGCGGGGCATACGGTGTTACCCACATGTTATCTGATGTAAGCATCCCAACAGGCAGGTTATGAGTCCATTTTACAGGAGGAGAGACTGAGGCAGAGAAATTGTCCGGGTCACATCATTATAGACCTGAAGTCAGATCTGATGACTATTGCTGCCTCTCTGCACAGTCTACCAAATGCCCGCGCAGTCCTTGTCCAGAGGCCCTGGAGAAGAAAGGTCACGCGTGAGGTCCCTGGGGCGGCCCCGGGCTGGGCCTCTCTTACATTCTTCCTGGCAATCCTGTCATCTAGGCCTGTCACCTAGGGCACCCGCACCCCAGGTGGGTGGAAAGAGGCGGTGGTGGCTAATTCTATCAGGACAGGTGGGAGAGGCCTGTGAATGACAGGGCTGTGGCCGGTCCCTGGCAGGCTCCTCGTGCCTGGGTGTGGCCCAGGCTCCACTGCTGGTTAAACAGCAGGTTGAAGAACAAGACCTGCTTTCACTTCTCCATCCACCCCGGTCCCCACCATGGTCTGTTGCTAGGTTGGCAGGCCCAGCCCATGCCATGGAAGTGACCATTCCTCACGAACCTGCTAGCCTGTCCCTGATCCCCCATCTCAGCTTCTTCCAGTTGCCTGATGCCCTCAAAAAGGACCTCAGGGTTGAGACTTCCTTTCCTTAGGGCAGAAACCAATTCCACACCCTCTCTTTGGCGGGGCCCTGGAGCCTCTGCAGCAGATCAACCCTATGCCCTGCCTGTACATGACCCCTTCTCTGCTTTGACTTGGCATGAGGTGGGAGGGGCGGAGGGGGGATCAGAGCCAGAAGGGACCTTAGGTCGCTGGGGACGCTCATCCCAGTGAGGTGAGTCACTTGGCCACAGAGTTGCTAAGGGCAGAACCGTATGCCCTTCTGTGCCACAGGGACATGCCCTGGGGTCGGCTGACTTTGTCTTCGCTGTGAGTTTGGTGACTGTGCAACCCACAGAGCAGAAATCCTGCCGATGAGCCTGCAGATCTTTCTAGAGACTCTCCAAGGCAAAGTCTGAGCAGAAAGAGGTGCAAAACTGAGTCCCTGTTACAAACTGGCAGGATGGGGATGGGCGGCGAGGAAAGGGAAATGAATCCATTTGATCATTCAAACAATATCCCTTCAACAAAATACTATGGAACACTCCAGGAATGGAGCAACACACCAAACAAAACCCACCCTGCCCTCTGAGGAACGGGCAGCTTTAAAAGGAGGGCAGCGTGGACAACGGGAGGGTAAGCTGTGCACCATCCCCAGTTTACACAGGGGAAACTGAGACCCAGAGGGGCTGAGGAAACTGTCCGAGGTCACACAGCTGGGAAGAGGCAGACCCGGCATTTGAGGCAGCCCCGGCCCCCCGGGCAGTGGTGCCTGCCCTACCTGCAGCTTCCTGCTCCCTCAGACACTTCCAGTCTAGTTGGGGAGGCAGAACGGGTGCATCAGGCGAAGAGGCCACACCAGGAGGCCTGGAACTTCTTAGTGGGAGAGTGGCTTACACACACCGAGGACAGAGGGTGTGGGAGGCCAGGGACAGGGGACGTAGCTGTCTTGGAGGCAGGCTGGTCCAGGGCATAGGTAGGCGGCGAGAGGGATGGTGAGGGCACACCTTGCAGACAGAACTCAGGGAATGACTCACACCTGAGGCAGGCAAGTTACAGCCGTGCCTCCAGGTGGCCTCCCCTGGAAACAGGCCAGCCTGACAGAGAGTGAAGTGGAGACCAGAGGGAGATGGGAGAAGCCGGCTCTGGTGGGCCCTGCGGTCCCCAGGGTGAGGGTTGCCAGGTTTGGCTCTGGGGGAACCGTTTGCCACATGGTTCTGAGTTGACACCTGGGGCCTCTCCTTGGCTGTCCTCTCCTCGCCCCTAGAGCCGGGGATCCAGGTGGTTGGCAGAGGGCTGGGGGCAAAGGGGATCAGGGCCATTGGTGGTTGTTGGTAGCGGCCGGCCGCAGGCAGGGCAGCCGAAAGGGTGAGGGGAGGGCAGCCAGGAACGGAACAGGCATCAGCCCGCAAGGGACGTGTGTAGCCCAGGAGGGGGCCCGGTCACTTCCAGCCGGAGTCTCTCTTCATCTCTTCCTGGGCCTGGCATGTCGCCCTGAGTGGAGCAGGCTTACGGCGCATCTCAAGCAGGGAAGCTCTGCGCATCCAAAGCGCCGCAGCAGTCCGCGACCACCGCCCCGCGAGCGCGCTGGCCAGGCAGGAAGGCGGAGGGGCGGCCTCTGGGTTGGGATTTATGGGTGTCGGGGCTGCATCTGCGCCAGCCTCGGATCCTGGAGTGGGCGGAGGAGCCGGGCGGGCCGACCGCAGACAGCCCCAGCCTGCCCTCCCCCTCCCCCTCCCCGGCCCTGGACTGGGGTTGGGGGAGCTCAGGGCCCCTTTGAAGGAGGGGGGGCGAAGGCGGCCTGGGCGAGCTTCGGGGGTCAGCAGGCTCAGCTGTCTGCGAAGTGGGACTCCGGGCCCGTCACCAGGTCACCTCCCCTGACCTCGAGAGGATGGGGACACCCCGGGGAGGACGGCCGCAGCCTCTAGGGGGCTCTCGGGAGAGTAGCCCCGGGCCCCTAGCGGGCGCGGGCCAGGTGGCAGCGCCGGGGCTGAGCTGCGCGGAGGAGGCGGCCTCCCTGGCCAGGGGCGGCGGCAGGGGCGGCCCTGGGATCACATGGGCGGAGGCAGGTCCCGGAGTCCCGGGCGGGCTCTCCCCAGAGTCGGGCAGACGGCTGCGGCGGGAACGGCGGCGTCTCCTCGCCTTCCTCCTTCCTTCCCTTCGTTCCCCGGCCCGGCCGCCCAGCCCGACAGGTGAGCGGGAGCCGGGTGAGCGCGCCCACCTGCGTGCGGTCCGCACGGCCGGCGACCTCCCCGGCCCCGGCGCCTTCGCAGCTCTGCGCGCCTGCGGCCGGCTCGGCGCCCGGACCTCTCCTCCGCGCACGGCCGCTCCCCGCAGCCTCGCCTGCGGTCGGCGCCCCCCGCTAGCTGGGCTTTCCCGTCCCGGGTGCTCCTCCTCCAGCCCCCGGCGTGCGCGGGTACTTTGGTCTTGGAGCTCAGAAGGAGCCAGAAGTGGGCAAGCCGGGCCGACGGTCTGGGCACCTCCCCGCGGCCCCCGGAGCGGAGTCCACTGGCCGGCTCAAAGGTCTGGGAATCCAAGGCATCTGCTAGCCGCCAGCGCCGACCTGGGGCCTGCGGGAGGGACAGAGGCTGGGCCTGGGCAAAAGGGGAAGCCGGAGGGCCGGGAAGAGGGCAGACAGCCCCGCTCGCCTGGGCGCCCTCTCCCCAGGCTCCTAAACGCGGGAAGTGGCCCCAGTGTGCCTGATAGACTCGGGCAGCGCTTGTAGTCTGTGGGCCTCCCCAGGGACGGCCTCAGGGTGGGCGCTGGGTAGGGCGGTGGCCCAGCCTGGCACTGCAGCTTCCTGCCTGGGTTGGCTCCTGACTCCAGAGCTAGAGGGTCAGGAAATCCTACATGGGTCTGGTCTACAGGGACACTCCCTTGCCCAGTGGAGGGGCAGTGGGTGGGAGGCCTGGGGCCCCAGCTAGCGGGCAGCATCAGTCAGCTCGCCCTGTTGGCCAGCGCCCGGTGGCGGGTGTGCCCTGCTTGGCAGCTAAGCCCGTCCTTCTTGCCGGAGCTGCTCGGAGGGCAGCAGGCTGCTGGCGGAGGTGGGAAGCCCAGTCTTGCCTACCTGGACCACACGGCCAGGGGCGTGGCAGGCAGCCAGGAGGCCCCTCTGAAGACCCTGGCCTCACGTGGGCAAGCTGCCCCGTCCCCAGCCAAGTACTTGAGAGTATGTGGTGGTACCACCCCTTTCTGTGCTGTCACCTCTGTTCCCAGAGCGCTGCCCTCCCCCAGAGCGGGGAGGAAGTCTCTTGTGCTGTCGGTTTCGGGGACCGGAAACAAGCACTAGGGGGACTTCACCCTGATGGTGGCGGAGGGGAGAGGGAGGAAATGCTGACATCTACCACCTGCCAGCCCCGCCCGCCCGCCTGCCTGTTCTCAGCAAGCCCCTGTGTAGCACCCTGCCGCTCTGCCGAAGACGGGGCAAAGGGGGAACTCAGGAGTCCTGACTTCCCAGGGTGGGGGGAAGTGGAACTGGGGCACGCGGGAGAGGTTAGTCACTTCCTTTACCCACCTCCACCCACCGCCAGCCCCTGACTGGCTCCTCCGGGGACCTGTCACCCCCTTCTGCCACCTCACAGAGTCCCTTGCAGGGCGAGGGACAGGCTCCATCTCTCCAACCTCTCTCCCTCAGGTATGGCGCTGACGGTGGACTTGGTGGGACCTGCACCCTGGGGCTTCCGCATCTCGGGCGGCAGGGATTTCCACACGCCTATCGTGGTGACCAGGGTAAGGGCTAGTTCCAGGAGACGGGGAGGTACCCCCAAAGTCAGAGTCTGCCCTGCCACTTGGTCCTCACAGACACCTTTCTTTTTCTGTTTTGAAGCCAGAGGCCTGCTTCTGGGATCGTTGGCGTGGGCAGGGCTGGGGCCCCGTTGCCATGGGGATGCGGTGGCCACTTCAGAAACAGGCTTCTAGAGAGTGAAAGGGAGCTGGGCCCAATGCAAGGCCTTCTCTTTTCTCCTTGGCCACTAACCCCGTACGTGCTGGCAGCCATTTTAGGTGATTAGAACAGGAGCCCCGAGCTCTGGACAGTTTTCCCCTGACCCAGGCCCAGGCCAGGGAGTGTTCACGCAGAGGGCCTGCGTGCAGGCATGATTTGATTTGCACGGGCAGGACTCTCTATCCAGAAGTATTTCCAAGCACAGTTCCTGAAGTTCTGCCATTACACGTTCTTTGGGGAGCCCCGTTAGAAGGCCAGCGCTGAGGTGGGTGGCAGGGGCTATCACTCCAGCTTTTGGAGGGGATTGGCTGGTGGGCTGGGTGGACACCGGCAGGCAGGGAGAGAGATGTTAAAGGGAGATGCAGGCCAGCCTGGTTGAAACCAGCCTCTGTGTTTCTTGGGCAGGACAAGGAAATCCCTTCCTCTCCATCCCTACCTGCCTGAGTGTCACCTCAGACTACCTGCTCCTCACCCCCTACAGGTAACTGAGGAGGGCAAGGCCGAAGCCGCTGACCTCCGGCCCGGTGACATTATTGTGGCCATCAATGGTGAGAGTGCTAAGAGCATGCTGCATGCCGAGGCCCAGAGCAAGATCCGCCAGAGCCCCTCGCCGCTGAGGCTGCAGCTGGACCGGTAGGTCCTCCACCTCTGCTGGGCCTGCCAGCACTCTTCTGCCTTCTGCCAGCCCGCTGCACAGTGGCCGCCCTCACCCCTTGCTCTCAGCTCCAACCTGGCCTTCCTGGGCCCTCACGGCTCATCCGTGAGAAGGTCCCAAGCTCTGGGGCTGCAGCAGGGTGGACTGAGGGGTGTCCCTGTGCCCAGCTGGGCGTGCACTCACAGGCAGAGCAGGCTGGCATCAGCCACCTGGACACCCGGGTTTGACTGGTTCCCAGGTGTGCAGGGTACAGGGCGTGGGCATGCAGTGGGTTGAAGAGGGGAAAAGTGTGCCTTAGGCTGGGTCTGCAGGGCCCCTGCCTCCAAGGAGGGGGGGAGAACCTTTGCTCAGATCCTGGGGTGGTGAGGAGTTTGGGGGCTCACTCCCCATAGAACCACTCCGTTGCTCCCCAAGTTGCCTCTCTGGGCCCTGCTGGTGAAGGCAGATTCCCAGGTTCCTGGGACTTCAGCCTGGGGGTGTGGGTGGGAACAGGTGGCTCCCTGGGGGTGGGGCATCCCAGTGAGTCATGGGGCAGGAATGCTGGGAGATTCCCCAGCCGGGAGAGCCCTCTGGGCGGGCCTTGAACCTGAGTCAGGTACCTCTGCTCCTGCCCTCTCCTCGCCCCTGCCGCCCTACGTCACTGCAGAACCTGGCTCCCGTCTCCTGGGACGCTCTCACGGCCCGGCCCCTTCAGTGACTGTTTTGTACCAGTCTGGCTCATGAGTGTTTACAGGAGTGGGACCCAGAGGAGGAGGGTAGAGAATAGCTCATGGCATCTGGGAAGGGGACCAAAATCTACAAGAAGCTGCAAAGTGGGGCGGGGGAGGGGCAGGGAGCTGCTGACACCATCACTTCCTCTCGGGGCCCTCCAAGAGGGACCCAGCTCCATCAGAGAGGTGGGCCTGGCCGAGTACCCCCAGGCCTCCAGTTCCACGCTGGGCAGGCCAAGGCTCCCTGTCTCTTCTTTCTTTTGCCCAAACCCTTCCTAACCTCCCCCGGTAACCCACCCCCAGGAGACCTCTCCAGCACTCAAAGCCCCAGGCAGGAAGCAGTGCTCTGGGCGGAGCCAGGGCCCGAGCTCTCCTGCTCTGGCCCTAAATTCTCCCCAGGGAGGGAGGCGGAGGCTGTGGCTGGTGTGGCGTGTGGTGACTGAGGTTCCTGCTGACCTCTCTGGAGGCAGGCAGACATCCAGGAACGGTGTAGTGGGACATGGTGGGCTCATCCCGCACCCTCAGCAGCTCCCAGTCCTCCAGTCACCTCCTGTTTGAGGCTTCAGCCAGGTTCCACTGGGCAGGGCTTTGGAGGAGGTGGGGGGTCCCTGGGGAGTTGAGGAGGGGGAGCCTTGGTGATTAGCAGGGGAGCTGGGCCGCCTTGTTCTCTAGGTCCTTCAGCTGCCTTCGTGGCAGGAAGGGGGGCTGGCTCTACCCTCTGGTTTACAGGGGGTGGGGTGAGGGGGGAAGGCTTTGGAAATCACGGGGAGGGATCCTCTCAAAGGCGGAGCTGATGGGGGACAGGCCCCAGGGCAGAGGGGGCAGCTGGCCCAGCCATTGTTGGCCTTTAGGAATTTGGGCAACTCACTTTCCCTCTCTGGGCTTCAGTTTCTCCAGGGGTGAAAGATAAAGGATTATTTATGCACAATCAGCAGTCCAAAGCAATCTACAAACTGATGCTGACCAGCGACAAAGTCTGGATGAAATGCTCCCCCCACCCCCCAAAAAAAAGACTAGAAAAGGAAAAGTAAAGACGAGGCAGGGGGAGGGGTAATGATGTGAGGAGCTCTTAAAAAAATTTTGAATTTATTGAACTTTTTGCTGAAATGATGTCCTTTCTACTTTTTGGTGCTAAATTGCCTTTTCTTTTAAGAAATGATGGTGGTCGTTGAGGACAGTTGTTTGTTGTGAATTTGACGAAGTTAAAAGTTGGCTACCCAATGTCCAAATGTTTTGGACATGTTCCTAATCTTGAGAACCCGGGGACACTCTGTCTCCCTCTGTCCTCTCTTCAGGCCTCAGGTTGCCTCTCCCGGGCAGACCAACGGGGAGAGCTCCCCTGAAGTGCTGGCCACTCGCTTCCAGGTAGGACGGCGCCTCCTGCTGGGAGCCCCACACCCTGAAGTCATGGGGGGCCCCCTTCCCTGCTCTTCCCGGCCCTGCCCTTCCAGGCCCCTCTCTCCGCAGGGCTCCAGGAGGACACACACCGACAGCCAGTCCTCCCTGCGGTCTTCCTGCTCCAGCCAGGCCTCCCTCAGCCCCCCGCCAGGCAGCCCCTTCTCCACCCTGCCCCCCCGCCAGCCCCCAGGCCCCCGCGGGAGAGGTGGTGCCCAGCCACAGGTGAGTGCAGCGGGTGGGCCCCCTGGCCACCAGGTCCAAGCCGGCCTCTCAAAGTCTCTGTAGCTGGGTTTAGTGGGCCCTGGGGTCACCTCTGTCTCCCGGGGCAGCCTGGTGGCGGGGCCCCCAGCACACACTGTCCATTTCCCCATTTCAGTTTCCAGAGCCTGGCGTACTCCCCGGAACCCACTACTGCTGACCACTTGTCCTACAGGGGCCGCCCCGGAAGCCGACAGGTGAGGATACCTGAGGGGAGGAGAGAGCCTCCTGTCCTGGCTGGTTGCTAGTGGTGCCCGTGGGGCTGCATGCAGCTGGTCCCACCTAGGCGGCCAGCACCACGGTCTCCTAGTAATAGGCACGCTCCTCTCTGGAGCCGGGAGGCCAGAGCTCTGGTGAGGGTCACACTCACTGCACCGGCCCTACCCGTCCAGGCCCAGGTGTCCTTCTACCTCTTACATTCAGACCCGCCGCTGCCTCCCCCCTTCCTGCTGGCTTCCTCCCTTCTCAAGTGTTTCTCTTGGGCCGGGACCGAAATAGTTTAGCTGCTGTTGTTGGGATGATTCCCTTTGGCTGTATCTCTTGAACACATTCCTCCCCATTCCAAGCCCCATGCCCGCCCCCAGCTCCCATCACCCATTCCCCCTCTTCCTCCTCTGACTCAGCCCCCGAGAACCACCAGAGAACCACCAGCCGGCCTGTGGTTCCGACTCCAGTTGCACTTGGCTTACTCTCTGTCTGCCCCCCTCCCCTGCCCTTTTCCCCTGGACACCCTGCCAGGTCCCACTGTCCGCTAGTGACAGCCCAACACCGCCTTGGTGGTATGTCTCCTCTCTAAGGGCGGGGGTGGGGAGGTGAGGAGTGAGGCGGCCAAGAGTCAGGGCCACAGCTGCTGGGGGCAGAGTTAGTGGGGGCATGTCCAGCCTTTGGGGTGAAGAGGATGAGGCCCAGCTGCTGGAATCCTACCTCGGGTAGATTCTGCATTCCAGAAAGCAGAGCCTTTGGAGATGACTGGGGGAGGGTGCTAGAAACTGGGGGCTCTGGAGAAGGAAAGAACAGGGTCCTCTGGGGGCTGCATAGTAGTGGCACCCTGGTGACCCTCTGTTGGCCTGCCCAGTGACCCTCCAGGAGACGTGGGCATAGAGATGTATGTATTCAATGAGATCCCGTCTTTAAAGAATTAAAAATGCAGTGGCAGAAATAAGATAAACATGCAAAACAATTTTGGGAAAATTAAGCACTGAGCAGTATGATCTTAATTATAAAAGCAGGAGGCATTCGGGGAGGGGATAGCTGAGTGTGGGCTGGGGTGGCCTGAGAAAGCTTTGTCAGGAATTTTGCTGGATGTCAGAGGCAGGATGGGGTAGGTTTCGGATTAGAGAACGATGAGCTGGGGAGATGGGAACTCCACGGTACAAGCAAGACCTGGCGTGCTGGGGCCTGGGGGCCTTCTCCAGAGAGCTCCGGGCTGAGATCAGCTGGGAATGAGTTTGGTCCACCCTATCCTCCTTCCTCGAAACCGGGGCAAAGGGGAGAGGCGGGTGGGACAGGGAGTGGCTCTTAAACCAGCAGCAGCACCTTGGAAATTGTTAGAAATGCAAGTTCTCAGGCCCCAGCCTAGACTTACTGGATCGGACGCAGGGGTGAGGGGCGGGGGTGAGGGCACCCATCCCTGTTCTAAGGAGCCCTCAGGGATCTGATGCACGCACAGATTTGAGGGCCACCCATGTGGTGTGAAGAGGAGCCCTGAGCTGGGTGGCAGGGAGACCTGGGTTGGTCCCACCTCTACTGTGTCACTTTGGACAAGGCACCCTTCCACTCTCTGGGCCTCAGAGTCAGACCCGACGCTCTGAATTCCCTTCTTTCACCCTGAGGCCCCTGGTCATTCTTTCAGCAACTATTTGTGGAGCAGCTGCTTTGTGTCAGGCCCCCTTCTAGGCTTTGGGGATGCATAGGTGGAAAAACAGAGAAATTCCTAACCCTGTGAAGCTTGCATTCTGCTCTACAAATGAGGCTGTGGTCAGACGGGGTGGGAGTCACCGGGTCCCACAGCTCCCTCTTGGGAGTCACCGTTCACTTGAGCACCTTAAAGGCTCTGAAAAGTCCTGCCTGTGAGGAAGAAAGATGTTTAATTTTTTAATTTCCTGAACTTACTTAACTGCAGAATTTCTCCGGGGATCCCCCTGCCAATCGCTTATTAACATCCCCCCAACACATTTTGAGAGGGGTTGGCTGGAGACAGCTCTTGATGGACAGGTGAGCAGCTTTTCTGGATCTAGAGATGAAAGGTCGCTTCTGTGAAGGCAGGTGTCGCCTACAGGTGACTGGGAGGGAGGTGGGGAGAGGAAAGGGCGTTGGGCGCCCCTCCACCGGGGTGAGGTACTCTGGCAGGAGAAAGGCGGCAGAGGTGACTACAGATGAGGTGCCCCTGCCCCAGGCTCTTGTGGCCATGGCCTTGCTGCTGGCTCCTGAGCGGGCTGAGGCTGCGCTGGGCCCAGGGCGAAGAACATCGACAGACCTTACAGAAACCGGAAGTTGCCCCTTCTGGAGAGGCACACACTTGGGTGAGCAGATGTAAAGTGAAAACAACCCCTGTCCCTCTGGCCGGCATGAGGACATGGCCTGAGAAGGGAGTCAGGGCGGATTTCAGCCCTCCCTCCCTGCTGGCCGGTGCCCCTGTGCAGGGCACACGCTGGCCTGTCTAGGACAGCGAGATGGGACATCGTTCTTGAGTACCTGGTGCCAGTTGTCCTTCCTGAGTTGACCGCATGGAAGCAGCTGGGCACCCAGGAGCCTAGGCGTGGACTCCCAGCCCTGGCTCCCACTCCCCAGGTGGCATGGATTGGCCACTTTGCTTTCTGACCCTTAATCCCCTTACCTGTAGAAGCCCAAGAACAGAAGAAGAATGCAGGCTAGTGCAAGAGGGCCAGTGGGGTGAGGGTCTAAGGGCTTTTTGTTTTTAATTAAAAAAAAATTTTTTTAAAAACATTTTTTAGGGCTTCCCTGGTGGCACAGTGGTTGAGAGTCCACCTGCCGATGCAGGGGACACGGGTTCGTGCCCCGGTCCGGGAAGATCCCATATGCCGCGGAGTGGCTAGGCCCGTGAGCCATGGCCGCTGAGCCTGCGCGTCCGGAGCCTGTGCTCCACAACCGGAGAGGCCACAACAGTGAGAGGCCTGCGTACTGCAAAAAAAAAAAACAAACCCCAAACCAAAAAAACCCCACATTTTTTATTTATTTATGGCATGTGGGATCTTACTTCCCCAACCAGGGATCGAACCCTTGCCCTCTGCAGTGGAAGCACGGAGTCCCAACCACTGGACTGCCAGGGAAGTCCCTAGGGCTGTTTTTTAGCTCTGTGAAGTTTCTGTTTTCAGGTTAAGAAGTCATGCAGCTTTTCCACTTGACCCCATAATTCATCCCCAACTTTGAACTTTAAAATCGAGGGCATTTTCCTTTCCAGGAGACCATGCCCTCAGCCGGTGCACCTTGGCCGGCCTGGTCGTCTCTGAGGCTGTCCTTTCCATTGGGGCTGGCCACGGAGAGGGAGCAGAGTAGGGGAGGGTGCAGAGTGCAGGCCGGAAAACAGGGAGACTGAAGGCAAGATTTCCAGGTAGAGAGCAGGTGTAGGAGCCCGAGAGGGACAGCACACATCGAGCAGGGGCTCTGCTGTGGGGACCTGGCTCCCCAAGGCTCTGTGGGGCAGGACCAGACCTTCCAGGGCAGCCGGGAGAGGCTGGTAAGCCCAGACCCTGGCCATTTCAGAGGAAGGACCAGAGGGTGTAGGAGACAGGACTTTTGTGCGGCCTGAGCCCTGACTCCAAGAGGGGTCTTGGCCCTTTATGTTTCCTGTTCCTCATTGCAAAAGGGTCAGCTTACTTTCTCTCTGCTTGTTCTGCCTGCCAGGCCCCAGCGTGCAACATCTTTGCAAACACATTGTGTGAGATGGCAGAGGAACAGCCATGGTGGCCCCGCACGCTCATCTTCATCCTGCCCCTTGCCCAGTCCCCTTAGGGCAGCAGGCTCACCCTTCTAGAGCTGGGCGCTGGCCTCCCTCCCCTCGGGGACCCAGCAGGAGCAGTTGCAGGCGGCTGCTGACCCCCGGTTCTGCGAGCTGCTTGGGTGGGGCTGCTGGTCAGCGAGGGCCGGGCGCCCCCTGGTGGTGGGCCTGGGGAACAGCTGGGTTCGGCTGCCCAGATGGGTGTGCTGGCCCCAGGCCGGGCCGCTGACTCCTCCCCTGGTGCCTCTCCTTCCCGCAGGCCGGCCTGGGCCGTGCTGGCGACTCGGCTGTGCTGGTTCTGCCGCCACCGCCTTCCCCAGGTCCCCGTTCCTCCAGCCCCAGGCTCAGGTACCAGTGAGTTCTGGAGGGTGGGGTGGGATCTTGGAGGGCCTGGGAGGGGCAGGAGACAGGCTTCCCAGAGAGGGATGGGGGGGTCCCCCCCCTCCCTAACCCCCGTCCACTTTCCTCTGGCCCCCAGAATCCCTTTTACGTCCCCGGGACACTCTTTCTCTGTCCTCATGCTCATCCCAACCCCTGGGAACGGGGCCCTCACTCCTGGCTGCCTCCTTCCCATCCCTGCAGCGTGGCCTCGGAAGGGGAAAGCCACCTCCTGAGAGAGGACTCAGAAGTCTTCAAAATGCTGCAGGAAAATCGCGAGGCACGGGTGGCCCCCCGGCAGTCCAGCTCTTTTCGGCTCTTGCAGGAAGCCCTGGAGGCTGAGGAGAGAGGTGAGCCCCCGGGGGGCTCAGGTAGGAGAAGGATGTTCCCCCAGGACACGCTGGACCCCCGACTGGACATGTTATTAAATGAGTATTTGTTAAGTGCTCATCATGGGAGTGGGCTCTGACTTGTAGAAGCCACAGCCTCTGCACTACAGGAGCTTACGGTCTGCTAGGAGTTACTGGGGTGCAACCCAGAGGTGCTGGCTGGGATCAGGGCAAGTGCCAGGGGAACGATAAATGTGGGCGGTGTGGCCTGGGTCTCCAAGGACGGCTTCATGGAGGAAGAAGAATCGACTGGGCCCTTGAAGAAAGATCAGGACAAACGGCCTTAAGATGGTGGCCAGGAGCAGTGTGGAATGCGGAGGCTGGAGCCGCAGGGCTCTGGGGTGGGACTGACAGGACACTGGGGCCTGGCTGCATGGACGGTGGCCACGAAGGTTAAGTCCTGGCTGTGAGGCCTCGCATGCCAGGCCTGAGGAGCGTCCCAACCCAGGAGGACCCGTTAAATAACGCCAGGCGGTGTGTGAGGTGCCGAAGTGAGCAACAGAGATACAGGCTTCTGCCAGCCGTCCAGTCGCTCCTTCGAGACGTTTGCCGAGTTGTCTGATGGACCAGTCATGTGCTGTGTGGAGATCGAAGGCGGTCAGGACCCACGTCTGCCCGCCAGGAACTCTGTTTATTGGGAAGACTGGCTGCCCAGCTGCCCAGGAAGTGGACCGTGCCGCAGGAGTTCATGGGGGTGCATGGGGAGTAGGGGGTGAGGGGGGCACTGCCATGGTCCAGGGGAGAGATGAGGAGGGCCTGGCCTGGGCAGAGGTATCAGGGAGAGAAAGGATGGGACAGTCAGAAGTATTTGACTGGCACAATCACTGGTACCTCGGGGCTGCTTCCAACTCTGATGTTTCGGAGACAAGGTGAGAAGGTTCGGAGCAGAGCTTGTCCATCACTACCCTGAGGCCTCGGCAGGCCCTGGGAGGGGGCACGGAGAGAGGCGGAAGGGTGGGGGGAGGGCGGCACAGACAGATGGTGACTTCGCCCCTGGAGTCACGGGGTCCTCGGCTGCAGGTGACGGCCATACCTGATAACATCCGTGCTTCATCTTAGCGTCGTTCCAAGGCTCAGGCACAATGATGCACGTGAAAGCCCTTTGGAAACCGTACAGAGGTGCTGTGATGCTGTTATTATCTATTATTTTCATCTCTTGATATCATCATCCCTGGGTCAGGAGAGAGGAAATGCCTGCTTGGCCTGCCGTGTCAGACACCAAGCAGACACTGCTCAGGCTGCCTGAGCTTGGGCTAACTCAGCCTTGAACGTGCTCCCTGCCCTTGACCAACCTCCGCCAAGGATCTGGGGTGATCGCTTCCTTCCCCCGTGACCCCCTCTCGTGCCCGGGCTTACTTTAGGGGTCCGCGTGCAAGTGCACCTTTGACAAGGGGCTCTTTGGAGCTGTGTTGGAGGAGGTGGAGTGGGCATCAAAAATACAGCCTGATGGCACTGCCGTGGGCGAGCTCTGATGTGTCTGTCTGTCCTCCCCACCCTCATCCCCCACCCCCCACAGGTGGCACACCCGCCTTCCTGCCCAGCTCGCTGAACCCCCAGTCCTCCCGGCCCACTTCCAGGGCCCTGGCCACCCCACCCAAGCTCCACACGTGTGAGAAGTGCAGCGCCAGCATCGCGTGAGTGCTGGCGGCCTGGGGGGCAGGGCACACCCTGCAGGGCGGGGGCCAGGGGCCAGGACGCTCTGAGGAGGGGCCTGCATGGCTCCAGTAGCCAGGGACCCTGCGGGGAGCATTGCTACAGTGGATCTGTGATGGGCTCAGGGGTCACTCCAGTCTTCTTAGGATGCCTGCACTGGCTTTTCCCTGCTGTCTCTCCTCTTCCTCGGTTTCTTTCCCCGCCTCCCTGGAGGAGGAAGAAATGCTACTGCTTTCGATTTCTCTCCAACCATCTCAAAGCCTCTGCAGATCTGCCTCTGGATGAGGGGCCTCCTCTTGGAAACTCTTGCTGTTACTTCCTCCTCCCCCTCTTTGGAATGGGATGCGTTTTCCAGAGGTAGGCCCATTTTTCTCATTATAATGCAGCCACATTCTCCGGAAAATTGGACCCTGCCCCCCCCCCCCCCCCAGATACATTTCTTCCGTGCACAGTGGTGAGGGTCAGATGACTCATTTTAGGCAAATCCCTAGCCTCCGTGGGCCTCCGTGTGTCATCTGCAGAACGCGACACTGCCCAGCCCTGCTGTGCAGGCCCGAGGAAGGGGTCCTATACGGTGTTTCTCAAAGATCAGCAGCTGGACCTCTGAGGGGTTTCGGGCCCACACCCCCAGAGTTTCCTCTTCGGGAGGTCCCTAGCCCCAGAGTTTGCATTTCCGATTCATCCCCAGGTGATGTGATGCTGTGGGTCCTGGCACTGGGACCGCATTTTGAGAATCACTGCTCTATTAACAAGCCACAAGATTCAGGACGGTGCTTGTCTGCCTTTGTGTGGGGGAGGAATGACTTTTTAAAAATTGGGGTTCGGGAATGTGGGCTGGGGGTCTGTTGAACGGAGATTCCTGAGGGCAGGCCTGGGGAGTCAAGTGACTGAGATTTTGGGACCTTACCGGGTCCTGACTCTGGGCTGGAAACTAGGTTCCCTGAGAATGGGAATGGTGGCTTCGTGCCTGGTGTTCTCCCCTCTCTCCTCCCCCCTAGGCTAATGGCTCTCTCCTCCCTGTGCCCGCCCCCCCCCCCCCCCCCCCCCCCCCCCCCCCCCCCCCGCAGGAACCAGGCCGTGCGTATCCAGGAGGGGCGGTACCGCCATCCGGGCTGCTACACCTGCGCTGACTGTGGGCTGAACCTGAAGATGCGAGGGCACTTCTGGGTGGGGGACGAGCTGTACTGCGAGAAGCACGCCCGCCAGCGCTACTCCGCACCGCGCACCATCAACTCCCAGGCCTGAGCGCCCGGCTGCGCTCTCAGACCGCCCTCCACTCTGTGGGCACCTCCGCACCCAGGCCGCGCCAATATCAAGTTGGCCTGGAAAGGCGATGGGGACTGGTGAGGCCCCTTCCTCCTCGCTGAGTGAGGCCAGAGGCTAGGACCTGCCTGTGCTGCGGGTGAGGGCAGCCTCACCTTCCCAGGCCTCTGCTGGATACTCTCGCGTCCCCCTGCTGGACAGGCTCTGCGTCAAAGTGCGAAGTGGGTGCTGCCTTGGACACCTTTGTGTACCAGGGGTTAAGCAGGCTGGGATGTGGAGAGAAGTATCTGGAAGGAGAGGGCTGGGCCAGAGGCTACAGGTATTCACTGTGTAAAGTTTTCAACATACGAGCTCTATAAATATATACTGTACGTGGACAAAATAAAGTAGGTGCCCCTCTTTTCTCTCCTTCCCTGCCCCAGCCCCTGGGGATGAGCTTCTCCCTACCACTGGGTGGAGAGTCTTCCTACATACAATTTTTCTCCCCTCTTATTTCCGCCTCCCTCAAACCTCCACCCTACCAGATGCTTCACCACGTGACACTCCCGACTGAAGACACCCACTCCTGTTAGTGGAGGGTCGTGCTCTTCCTGGACCCTCTTTTAAAGATGTGTGTTTTATTGGGATGATCCCTGGTAGAGGAATGAGTTTCTCACTGGGAGCCCGAGAGGGGAAGGGATGCTAGAGGGCCGGCAGCAAACAGGAAGCAGGCCCTGAGACTCCTGCCCAGGCCCGTCTCCGTGAGACAGTTTCTGCGCTGGCGCTCTGTGCCCCTTGCTTTACTTGGTTTGGAGGCTGCTTGCCCTGCTGACGCACCCAGGGAGCTCGGTGGGCCAGAGAGGGGGCAACATCTAAAGGACCTCCTGCGCCTGCCCGATGCTGTCTGCACCCGTTTGAGAAAGCTTATCCCAGGAGTAACCTTGGACAGGGCTGTGAGTTAGCTTTCCCTGGGAGGGACAACCCTGCAGCGCCCCTACCCTGAGGACCAACACCCTCCAAGCCAGGGTTGGTCTGCCTGCCCCTTCCCCGGGAGCCCCAGCTGGCTTCGCTGGTGGTTGATTTGAAAGCTGCCGCTAGGCAGGGCGATGGTGGTCCTCTGCCCGACTTTTGGCTTGATTCACCCATCACTCCCAGTCCTAATTCCAGAGGACCCTTCAGAAAGGTGCATGGGTGCTGCTGGGTGCTCTAGACCTACCCTATCGCCCACTCAGCCTGAGGGAAAAGATCAAAGCTGGGCTTCAGAGGGTGCTTTGTGCTATCTGGCTCTTTTGGGAGGGAATCTTGGCAGAGACTGTGTAGTATTGCCTCCCCAGGCACCTTGATGTAACTTACACCTTGCTATAATTGTCTCACCTTTTGCCTGGATGGCTGTCTTTATTTTCATAGGAAAGATCAAGGCTGTCTGCGGCTCAGGAGTTGTCAGGCCAGAACTGTCTGGTCCCAAGTGGGATGGGCTCCTTGGCGCCACCTAGTGTCAGGTGTAGCCCTTGGCGGGGAGAATGCTCACAAAAGGGGATTCACTCCTCTGTAAATTCTCAGGTCCTGGCACAGTGGGAGTACAGAGATAGAGCACTTTTCTGGCTTTCCTAAAGATAATAGTCAAGTGGCAGCGACTGAGATGGCATGAATGAAATAATGTTACATGGTACTGAGTGTAAAGAACTCGTGCGGAACAGACAGGAGCGCCCTGAGAGTTCAGAGCAGGGGCCGTGGGTGTGAGAGGAAGAAAGGACACAGACAGATGGAGGAGAGAAATGCAGAGTGAGGGGCTGAGTGCAAGTGGCATGATCAGTTTAGGGCAGCGGCTGAAAGCGACACTGAGATAAGATTGGAAAGGAAGATGGGAGCCTTAAATGTTGTAAGATATGGTTTGAATTTCTCCTTGCGGCTCTAGGGACGCTGAAAAATTTTCAGCAGGTAAGTGACAGGTTGGAAAAGGGTGTGTTAGAATCTTAATATGGTCACATCTTCACCTGTAACAAACCATGCTGGGCTAGCAGTGCTCTAAGGAATGGAGAACAAAGGGGGAGTGGAGGCCCATGGGAAATGGGCAGGCCAGTGAGTTGTTGAATGCCTTTCGAAGAGTGGACGGGGGTTCAAGCTAAAATCCGCCTCTCTGTGTCAGCCAGCTCTCCTCCCCGGGGCCAGAGGGTTTCAGCATCAGAGCTCTCTGCAGCCACACAACTAGCCCGAGCTTGGGGGTGAACTTCTTCGGAAGACGGAGTTATTAGTCCATCTCATTTGTCAGCAGAGGAGGTTGGGGGCAGCCTTTGGTCTCTGCCCAGCTGTGTACACCCACCCCCTTTGACCCAGACGTGCTGGGGTGGGGAGGGGGCACCGCCCAAACACGCGGCCGTTATTTGTCCAGTGCTGTGCCCTTTTTACTTTTTCTTCATTTTGGGGAATAACTTCAGAAATGATGACAGATTCGAGTTAGAAGCGACCTGAGAGAGCGTCTGATACAGGCTTCTATTAGAGATGAGAAAATGACTTTCCCAAAGTGACACCAATAGATAATTCCAAAGTGCTTTAAACTCCAGTCCTCACCATTCTGAAGTAGGTACTGTTGTCATGCTTGTTGTGTAGATGAAGAAAGCAACGACAGGGAGGCTAAGTCGCTGGTCTAAGAGCTCCTAGCAGTAAGGGGAGGGTGCAAAGGATGAGCCAGGAGCCTGACTCCTGGGTTTCTGGTTTGCCCTGGGGTGCGCTTGCCCTTCCCTTCCAGGCCGTAAGGGAGGTCACCACAGCTTCCAGCCATCTCCAATCTGGCAGGAGCTGCCCTAGGCTCTTGGCTTTGCCCTTCCTCGCACAGGGCCTAGCTCAGCGCTGAGCTGGCAGGAAACATGCTTCCTGAAGCTGGGATTTCCCCATGGAGGCTGGGAGGCATCGAGCATCCCTGGCCTCAGCCTGAAGGATGACTCTGCTGGGCTACCACGTGTCTCAGGAACTCACGGTAGGTGCTCAGCCCTCAGCTGGGCAGCGAGGGGTTGGCTGTGCCGCCCCTCCCACTCCTTGAAGCATCACTCAAAGGGAGATGATTCTCCTCTGGTAGAAGGTGGGGTGAAGGAGAAACAGCCCTCCGGGCGGTGAAGGCCTGGCCCAGCTCCGGGCCTGGGGCTGCCACAGTCAGGGCAGCAGAAGGCAGAGGGGAAGGCAACATGTTGGCCCTCAACTGCGAGGGATCCCAGCTGCCCTGAAGATTGTGGCATAACTGCATGGAGAGGGGAGAATGGCCTGGAGGGGAGTGTGCCGTGTGTGTGTGTGTGTGTGTGTGTGTGTGTGTGTGTGTGTGTGTGTG